>NW_009259528.1:832962-838146 GCF_000687185.1 Egretta garzetta
CGGTCAGGTACCCGCTTCTCCTTTAAAGCGGTCCCGGCCGCTCGGGTTCCATCACAATGACCTATTATGGCAAACAGTGACGTGTAAGAGCACGTGGGCGCTGGCTATAAAAGCCCGGGGCAGTTAGCCCCACCTGGCATTCGGGGTGGAGCCGCCGAGGTGTGATGGCGGCGGCGGCAGCCTGCTGCTTCCTCCTGGGTGAGTTTTGTGTGCGTGCCTCGAGCTTGAGTGGGGGTTAGGGGGTGAAAATGAGGGGGGTGCTCGTTGAGAGACACCAAAATGAGCGGGTTTGGGTCATAGGAGGTCGCTGCTAAAGGGTTTTTTTTCCTCAGTGTTTCCTTGAACTGTGCCTTTCTCCTGTTTTAAACCAAGAGTGAAGTTTTCTGGGCAGCACCGCAGCGCAAGGTTAAAGAGCCGTTATCTGAGGTGCATCTAAGTCTCCTTGCTGTAAATACCTTCTTAATTAAACCCAAGTCCTGGGGAGCCTAAAAGAAGGGCGGTGTGCATTCACCGCAGGGAAGGGACAGGGATAAGGCTTCATTGGTAAGCAGGGGAGGTTGGGTCCCTGATGGCTGTCTCCGAGGAAGTCCTTGGGCTGTCTGACCCTGGTGTGCCCTTCGCTGGAGGGCACGCAGTAACACCCACCAGCTCAGGCTTCTTCTGCTTCCCGTGAGTTAACCCACAGTGACTACATCAACACCTACAAATATCTCAAGGGTGGGGGTCACCAGGAGGGAGCCAGACTCTTCCCAGTGGTGCCCAGCGCCAGGACAAGGGGCCTTGGGCACAACCTGAAGCAGAAGAGGTTCCAGTTGAACGTGAGGAAGAACTTGTTGACTGTGAGGGTGCCCGAGCCCTGGCCCAGGCTGCCCAGGGGGGCTGTGGAGTCTCCTTCTCTGGAGATCTTCAACCCCCGCTTGGCCGCTGTCCTGTGCCCCCTGCTCTGGGTGAGCCTGCTTGGGCAGGGGGGTGGCACTGGGTGAGCTCCCGAGGGCCCTGCCGCCCTCTGCCATTCTGTGTGATTCTGTGGCTGTGTAATAGAAAAGTAGAAAATGATAAAAATTGTGTATTACATATACCTAAAACCAGCCCTTTCCCCTATGTTGTCACATTATATTCTTCCAAGACAGCCCTTAGCCTGAGCGGGTTGTTTTTTGGCAGGGGCAGGTTTGGGTTTCCTCATTCAAGATACACCTGATGATCAGAGAGTCCTCTGTGTGCAAATGAAAGTCAAAAGCAGGGGCCGAGTCCCACACCCTCCCTTCCCTGCTGCTGGTAACCTCAGTGAGGTACATTGAGCTGTGTGGTGTGTGCCCGAGCATGTAAATGAAGCAGGGCCCAAGTTTGGCTGGTGTCTGAGATCCTCAGCCATCCAGAAATGCTGATTGCTCATACAAAGCTTATCCTCCTGTCTGGGGAGATAATTGGATTGCCTTCCCTCTCCCTTCCCAGAGAACAGGACTTGCGATATGAATTTCCTCCGTGCTTTGAAACAGTCTGGAGCTTTTCCATTGTTAAAAACCTCCACAGAAGTATCGGTGCAGTATTGCAGGCAGTCCCGCAACTCGGAGCATGTTTCTGGCCTTCCGAGACCACAGGTGATGTTAATAAAACGTGGCTTGGCATTTGGGTCCCCGCTTTCCCCTTTCATTAGTTTGAGAGAGTTGGTTGCTGCAGTGTCTCACTGGAGAATCAGCAGGTCCTCTTGTGCTGCTGCTTGTTACTGGGAGCCCTTCGTTAAGGGTGCATTGGGTTGGGGTGATAGAAGCCTGGCAGCACAACTTGTGCTTCAAAGTGAGCGTCAGAGAAGGTTTCTCTTACTTTCCACTTCTGCAAGGTATAGCAAAAGAGGCTGGCACACAATATCTTGGCTTAACCCATTGTGGCAGTGAAATGCAGCAGCAGGCTCTAGGTTAGCATCCAGGGTTGAAGGACCTGAGGGTGCTTTGGGCTTGATATCAAATATTTAGTTACCACTCCTGCTTGATGTGCAGGTGTGGGCTTCTGCAAGGTCATGGTCCTCTGGGCTGAGAAGATCTCTGTGCTGCTGGATCCTTCAACTTGGGAGGCAGACCCCTATTTTTTGCCAGCTTTTTCTGTAAGAGCAGTCCTATGCAAACAATGGCCATGTTGTTCAGTGCCCACCACCTAAGAGTTTTAATGAGCCAACTCCTGGTTTTAACTCTGAGAAACTCCCAAGAGATTTTCCTGCATATTCATGTAGGTGCAAGCCGATCTCTTCATTGGATTGCTTCCTTTAAATTGTTTGTGTCTGTCCTTTGCAGCTAAGCTGGAAGGAAAAACACTGAACTGCTGTGAAAAAGGAATAAGCTATTTTCACCTTGGCAAAAGTTTAGGAATATAGGAAATCTTGCAAGAGAGCTTTTTCTCCTCCTAGGATTTCCAGTTTGGTGTGTAGATCAAAGGAGCCTTGATACACATTTGAACTCTTCGATGCTTATCTGTACGAAACTGAACCTCTAAACCTGTTGAGATTCTCAAAACACTAGTTCACAGGAAATATTTATTGTTGTAAGGGGGGAAAAAAATCCCCTAGAGTTTACTTGTGACTATTTTCCAAAAGAAATGTTCCACAGCTGAAAAAGTGGGACATGAAAATGACTTCCACACTAACACATGACCTTCTTTGGTTTTTCCCATCTTCCTTTAAACCCACAGAGACCTTCTAAGCCAATTACATGCATTTTTTTTCCTTCCTTTAAAAGCTTTGTTAAAACCCAGAATAATGTAGGGCTGGGTAAGGGAATTGCACCCTGTGGTTGACTACTGATTGTGAAAATGTGGCTACTTTTGCTTGTTATCTTCTGAAAATGTACCGAGAGCAGCAATGGCAAGTTGGCTCTTGCCCTGCTGTATTCCCCCCAGGCACTTGATGGTTGTAGGTACGACTGTGCACTGGCTGACTCGAATTCTGGGTGTTAGCTGGCATAGCGGAGCGGGTGCAGCACAGCTTTCAGCCGCTATGGATGGCCTTCGCTCTGTAGTCCCAGGACAGTAGTGCAAATTCCTGTGGACTTCCAGCATTGATCAGCAGTACGATCCCTCTACTCAGCCATGGTCTGAAACACTGATTCAGTTATAAACCTGTGGAGGCAGGAAACTTAAAGGTGTTTAGATCTGATTCTGATTTCCCCTCGTGAATTCCCTGCCCCTGTGGCAACCTGGCAGCCTTTACGTGGCATCCTTCTAGAGAAGCAGCTCTGTCCTTGGGCATGTCGGCAGAGCAGAGCGCTTGCTCCCCAGCTAGCGCCTTTGATCCAAGCCACTGGCGGGAACTGTGCATGTGAAATTCTTAATTTCCCTTCTGCTCCCCAAAAAGCAAGAGCCAGAAGCCAAGACCAGGCCTCGGACTGCTTAGGGCTTTGAAGGTATTAAACAGGATATGAATTTCATGCAGGCAGTTTGCTGGAAGCCAGTGGAAAGTGAAACAGGAGTATTAAATGCTGTAGCTCGGCTCCTTCTGCTTCACGTTTAAAATTAGTCCCTAGAAACATGTCTGTATTTACGTATATTGGAGATGAAGACTCGAGGTCAATGTTTTAAAAATGTACAAATGGTTTGGGAGTGTGGGGGCCTCTTTAAAAAGTGGTTCTGTGTGCCAGTCACCTTCCAGGCGCTCAGGCTGGTGAGCAGCAGCCCCTCACAGGGTTTCTCTCGGCTGCTAATGCCCAGGAAACGTGTGAATCTCTTCTTGCTGGAGGGCCGTGGTTTGCTTTTGCTATTGGTGCTGGCCCACTGGGATTTTTTTAATGTGATGAAGCCTTCTCGATGGTCAGCAAAATGCAAGCTGATTTGTTTTGAAATGTTTGAAGTTGGCTGCCTTGTGACCTTGCGAGATCTTGGGTTAAACCGTGGGATGACTCAAGCCTTGGGAACTTTCCGTACCCTGACCTGATGTGATTAGGTTGGGTTTGCCTTTCAAGAGGCAGTTAGCAGGACTAAATACTGTGAGTTACTGGTGAAGCTTGTTCAGGCTCAAACCACTTGTTGGGTGAGCCTCGCTATTGATGTGAGCAGTAGGTCCAGCCGAAATTTTGTCCATGGAGCTTAATATGTTTTATGCTTATTGGTCTTTCTGCTCTTCAGAAGCTGTGCGAGGTAACGTCAAGCTGAGAACTACTGTAGGTTTTCTAGTAGGGCAGTAGGATTTACATCTAGTTGGGAGAGCGTGTGGTGTTTCTTAAAGAAGGATACTTTAGGTTGACCTGGACAGATGCATCCCTTACTTGCTTGTAGAGGAAGAACAGAGAGGTTCTCAAATAAGCATCTATAAGAACTGTATGGAAATGCTGCTAGGGCGGTGGGGCATGAAGTGAGCAAAGATTGTTGAAGCAACCTCTCTTCTGAAGTTAAGCTTAACACAAAACTAATGGCAAGTAGCTCAAACATAAGCATGCATAATTGAATAAATATTTGGAAGCTACATGGGGAGTGTCCCTTGGAACAGATCTGGCTTTCCTATGATAAACTTTTGCAGGCTTATTAATGCACACCGGGTAAGAGTGTCCCAGGAGGAGCCTGTTTATGTGGATTCAGCTTTCTGTGGCCATGAATATGTATTGTCATGAAGCCAGCTCTGTCATGAGGGCCACCTGTAGGCAGCTCCCCAGAGACCGCAGTCTGTCTGTCTGCTTGAATTAGGCCTTTCTGCCTGTGCTGAGTACAGGCGTACTCCCTTGCTCAGATCCTGGCATGGGAAAGAAAATAGAGCAGGTAGCTGCTGAAAGTGTGGAGTTCTTCTGTGCGGTTGTGTTTTTGCCCATTTTTGCCATGACTTTCCCGTGGCGTTGCTGCTGTGCTAGTCTGTAGTGGTGAAATCTAGACAGGGTGTTCCTTTGCACATCAGGAGCTACGTGGCTGGCTCAAGCCAAGGTTTGCAGAGCTGTTACCGCCTGGAGTCAGTTCAGTTGTCCAAAATATACGTGAAGATGGGCACCACAAATTGCAAACAGCTTCCCAATTTGCTGCACGTCATCGCTTCCCAAGCTCATTAAAGCGATTCTCTAACTTAGCTTGAAATCTACCCAAACACGTGGTGGCAGGAAGCTGTGTCGCTACCCTTGGAGGCCTTACCAGCGGTGTAGGCGGACGCCTGACCGCCGAGCCTGGCAGTGTTGCTGGCGCCTGGGAACGGCAGGGGCCGGCCCGTGCGGGGGGGGGGGG
>NW_009259528.1:838283-869421 GCF_000687185.1 Egretta garzetta
TGCAGGTGCGGGTGGCTGCGGCACGGCGATGGCAGCTCCGGGGTGCTCCAGCTCGGCACCGGACGCAGTCTCATCGTTACCAGGCTACAGGCTTCTTGGAAAGGTGTACTGACTTCTTTGTTTTATGTACCTATTTTTATTTTATTATAGAAGGCAGAGCCAAATGTCTCTTGACGTGTGAATACTTGGAAGAACTGTAGCAAGGCAGAGCAGTCTTTTGATGTATGACCGCACAGAAATTCAGTGGCTGCTTGAGACCGTGCCAGCTAATTGCACGTAAAAGAGAACAATCTGTGGGGGTATAGTTTCCAGGTCTTTGCACATAGATGTCTTATTTCTCAGTTCAGCAAAGTAGAATAATAATTATATCTGTAGCTGTTACGCGTCTGATGAAGCCAGGTCACCGGTGCTGCTCTCTTGGCATCAGATGGGAGCATGATATCAACTGACTTACGTTGCTGTTGATTAGAGCAAAATACTCCTGCAATACAACCCGTGCTATGCGTAGGAGATGACAACATGAATACTTAATCGTGCCTCCGTTAGCAGCTATGTGGAAATGCATGTATATGCACACGCAGGCTCTATAATAGTGATAGCAGGGAATTGTGTTTCGTATTTCTCAGGGCTGTTCTCTTTCTCTGCAGGAAATAGTTTATTGCAATGCAAATTGCCTTTCAATTGATTCTCAGCCAAATCAATTTCTGAAGGGAATTTTGTTATTCTAACAGCCTCTAATACACAGCCAGTATTAGAGGTTAATAACTTGAAAAAAACCTAGCAAAATTGAGACCAGAGCTCCGTTACTGAGCTACGTACCTTCTTGCCGTGCATTAAACGTGCAAGTCCCGGTGCCTTTCATTAAGGAGCTGTTTATGTGCATTTGTGATTTCCAGTAGATCGGATTGTAATTAAATCAATTTTCTATTATTGTGTTTTAATTGTTAAGAAAAGCTCGTTGGTAAGCTTTTTATCATGCGTCAGACAATGTAGTAGCATCTCTTTTGGGATAAGGACCTGTATTACTGAGGATTCAAGGTTTATAGTATATGACGGTTATAATTAGCGTGTAATCCAGCTTTAAGATGTATTAAAGTATTCATTTGGAAAAAAAAATAAACCCCAAAACATTTTCTAGCAAATAAACCAGTATTTTTTTTTCCAGAGTGAGGCATTTGTGTCTGGAGTTCCAGGAACAGGATTTATTTAGGGGGAAAAAACCCATGCCAAACCCACGTAGCCTGCCTGAATACTAGGAATTGTATGCTTTACCTTTTGTTTCCAGCTCAGATAACCTACCAGGAGGCTTCACTTCCATTACAAGAAGTGTAGGAGGTACCAAACCCCATCCTTAATTTTTTTCTGCTGATGAGGGCAGGCATGAGCAAAGCCAAAACGGCTTTGGTACGTGGAACGGGGCCTCTCTCTGCAGGCTGCTAAAACCAGGGCAATTAGAGATACTGCGGAACCTTTCTTTGGGATGTGTTTTCCTTCCCAGCAGAATTAGTGATGGTGCCTTGATTGTGGGGGACTGTATAGAAAGGTCCTGTCAGTTGTAAGCAGTATTGGATGTAATTGCTGAAACAGAGCTAGCATTTAAGGAAGCGAGCTCCCCAGGCGTGTTCTTGTGTCAGACCTGCCAAGCCTCATCCGCCTGAATGAGGCTCACCAATATTTTTTGGCCACTGGCAAGACCGTGCGTGACTGTATCAGCGAGGCACCTCGCGAGTGCGATGCGGGACTGTTGAACTGGGCACTGGGAGTGAAAGCAGCCTTTTCTGAAATATTCCTTTCTTTAAAGTGTCGGTGTGTAGGTAGGAATTTTGTGTGAAAATGTCTCTGTTACAAAGCACAGACATACATGCCTGGGTGCTGTTGCATTACGTGTTGATCAAATTGGTGGATTTTCACACATGGGACTGAAGAATTTGGGTCAGATGCAGCACAGTGGCATTTAAGAATTACCACAAGATGCATTTCCAGGGATATATTGTCCTCCTTTTTATTCTTCTCTTATAATTGCGATTTTTCTGTGTTCTTCAGCACAGCTCTGAATTCAGAGAGTTTTCTTGGTAATGGTCAATTTTAAAGTTTTACTTGGGATAGTTTGCTCTATGTTTTTGGACTAAAGGTGATTTTTCAAGGTGTTTTAAGAGTTAAGCGATTGGTGTCGAGGAAATCTGAGAGAGGAGATACATGCAAAGTTCATGTGAACCTAGAATTGTAAAGCGGTAGAGCTGTAAAAAGGAATATTTAGAGCTTGATTTTGGGCTAATGTAGTAGATTTTAGGAATGTTCAGATATAAATTTGCAGGTTGAAAGTAGGCAGCACTTGCCCGAGGAGCGGGTTGAGCTGCAGTGGGAGCTTTGGGGCAGGAGGACAGGGAGGATGGAGCCGGGGAGAGAAGCTGCATGTGAAGCTGGGGAGACAAATCAGATGGGGCTGCTGGAATGGTGATGAGGATGGAGCAGCTGCCTGGGAGGGCCAGGGCTCTCTGCTAGCGAAGCAGTGGTACATTCAGGGTTTCTGAAATGCAAATTAAAGCTGTGGGTAAGGTGGAGCATGTCAGTGCAGGAAGACTACCAGCAACAGGAGAATGGGGGGGTTTAGGCAGAGTTTTGGTCAGGCTGTGGAAGGAGGATCCTCAGTTGATCAAAATAAGAGGTAACAAGCCAAGATACCATCTTTTCATCTTCCCTCCCAGAGTGCTCCCAGCAGTTTGTATTATAGGGGGGTCTCAGTACAGAAAAGGGGAGGATGAACTGTTAGTACATGTTCTTTAGAAATGAAGTCGCTAAGGAAGGAGAGGCTAGGGCAGAAGTTAATAAATTTCAAATAAGAAAATGCAAAGAGCAATTTCAACAAGTGCAGTCTCATTTCAGCAGGGCAGCCAAGGGAGAATCGAAGCTATATGTGTCCCTGCAGATGTGCCAGGAACCTGAAGCGCAGGGCAGGTGAACAGGCGTACCCGGTTTTCACTGAGGACCCTGATGTATAAAAGGCCTCTCCAAGCACGGTGACAGGCCGTGGGCTGCTGGGAGAGCTGGTGTTACAGAGGCCTGATGGAGTTGATTGCGTTGGGGGCAGAGTGGCACAGTGAAGAAGTACCTGAGTTATCTGTATCAGCAATTCTCACTGACTTTTTTTTTTTTTTTAAATCCAGGAGTATCAGGACTCTCTGGTGAACCATTCAACCATTGTGTGTTACAGTGGCTGTGATATGCTGAGCGAGACAGGAGCAGTCCTAAGGGCAGAGAAGAAAGTAATAGTGGGAGGCTTTAATTGCCCTCTGAGTAAGGGTCACATTAGGGACTAATCAGAGTATAATAGAAAGATACTGGTTGGAAAGGCACCTCTGGAGCTTGCTAGGCTGGAGACTGCTACTCAAAGCAGGCATGATGTCCACAGAGGTCAGGTTGTTCCTGGCCTGGCTGAATTTTGAATATCTCCAAGGAAAAAGATCTCTGGTAGGTTCCCCAAAGCGTGGAGCTTCCCCACTCTCCCCATGTGATGCCCTTTCATGAGATCCCTGCTCAACCTTGTGCTCTTCAGTGAGTTCATAAATGATCTGGAAAAAGGGGTGGGTGGGAAGCAAAGCTTGATCAGACTGAGCAGTAAAAATGAAACCCTCTGCAGAGAGTCACGGTAGGGTGCTTAGCGACTTGGCAACTGAAATTTGATGTCAGTCAGCACAGAATACTATACATGGAGCAAACAAACCTATCTGTAGATGTACAACAGCAGGCTCTAAATTAGCTTTGCCACAAAGAGCGGGTTTGGCATCGCTGCAGATGATGTTGCAGAAAACCATCAATTTAGTGTCCTCTTCCCCCTGTATCAAAGCTGAACACATTTTGTGATGGAGGAGAGGATGCTGCAGGATGCCTGCCTTGCCTGCGTGCGGGATGTGCCGCTGCTGCAGCTTTTGGGCTTCACATAAACCCCAAAGGCCAAGGTTGCTGAGGGGGAGGAGATGGCATGTCGCAAGCTGGAAACCATTGGGTCAGGGCATGCCGAGAGCTCAGTGGTGCAGCTGAAGCCACGTAAATGTGATTTATGACAGCATTGCTGAAGCACCTGGGCTTTGAATACCAAACCTGAAACTGCAAGAATGTTTGCAGCAGCCTGGCGGTTGCGATTGCAGGTCCCTGTGGGCATGAAGCATTCAAAGGGATGGCTTTTCTCAGGCACTGTGCTCCGTCTTTGACATCTCTGTATTTACTAACAAGCAACAAACTTTGTATAAGCTTTTCCAATGGATTTCCTTACTGTTTTCTATTTTACTGAAGCCTACTATGTTATAACAGCGCCCGTAAGAACATTTTGTTAAACATCTGTTGACTAAAGCAAAACTAGTTGTTTTTTCTTATAATGAGTGCATTGCATGAGTTTTACGTGCTATGAAAGTGAAATAGCCTTTTGCAGCCTGAAAAGCTGTACCCTGTCACCCAAATTAGCAACTGGTTTGGAATTTCCTTTTTTAAAAACAGACCCTTTGTGGGACCTAAAGCCATCAGTATGTCCTTTTATCTGCCCTGCTGTAGTTCTGTAGGCTGTTGGTCTTTCCTAGCCAAGCTCTCAAATGTGTGTAGGATGGATGCAAGGGAGTGCGATTTGGGTTTCCTGGACTTGAAAAGCATTGGAGTTTTGCTTGCAGTTTTGAGGGGCTGGGCTTCATAAGACAGGTTGTGCCTGCTGAGCTTCTGCCTACGTGGGGATAGTTAGTGACTTCTGAGAGTGTTTTTTCTCCCATCTGGAGGTACCCGAGCTTGATTCCCAAGTTTGCCAATCAAGGCAGTTGCAGCAGTGTTTTAGTTTGTGAAATTAAATTCATTTTGCTGCTGCTGGCTCAGGTGCTGTATTTCCACAGACTGCACTGCAGGAATCAGCTCTGCAAACACCAATTAAGGGGGACAGTGGAAAGCACAGTAATTATATGAATACTCCAAAAAAGCGTTTGGCTTGGCTATTTGCAACTTGCAGGCTTGTTGCTGTCTCCCGTACCCTGCAGACAAATGCTACATGTGGCTATTTAAAAGCCAGCAAGCGGAAGTGCAACAGGTTTTGATGTTACCAGCTCATTAAAATGAACAGTTTACCCGTTTCGTGTATTCCTGTTTTGCCTGCCTGTCTGCAGGCTCCGTTTCCCCTTCACCTTCCCCAGTAGCAGCCCTAACCTCTCTGTTCTGCTGTGCTTTCCCGTGAAGGCTCACTTAAAAAACAAGCACTCAAAGCCCCCTAGCACAGGATTTTACACTGTAAGGTTTTTGCCCCCAAGGCTAACAGCTTCATTTTTACTGTACCCCCGTGACTCGGGTGTTTGTAGAGTCAAGCTGTGTTGATTGGGGATATGCTCAGTGCTACAGCATCCCGACTTTTAATTTCCAGCACAGCAGAACTGAGGAGCAAAGATCCCCAGGTTTTGATTTCTTTTTCAGGAGGAGTAATTGGGATCTGTGGACATCCTTTGCCGAACCTTTCTTGTCATTAACAGCAGCAGTAGTAATGAGACGCTCATCTGTATGTTAGGTATACAAGCACATTTGAAATGCTTTTGTGAGTATCGTCTTAGCTGGTGAAAGATCTGAAACACAGCTTTAGCTGCTGCTGAACTGCAAAGTAGGCTTGTTGATTTGGCAAACGTTTTGTGTGACTATGTTCAGTAAGAGCAGAATTGTGTTGAAAGAATAAGTTGCATTAATTAAATAACAAAATTAAAAATCTTCCAAATGAGCAAATCTTACAGGTTGAATTAGACATTCCCATGTTGTTGTTTAACCGTTTTCATGGGAGTTCACGGTCAAATACTCTGGCAGAAGGACGCAATTTCTACTTATTAAAATGTTGCATGGAAAACTTCCTTCGTTCTCAAAAGCTGCTGTTATTGCCACAGTGTAACACTGCCTGATTGGGCTTTGCTTGCGTGGTATTAGTACTGATACACAAATACTACAGCAATAAAAAAGTACTTGATATGCTTATAACACCAAAAGAGATACGGTAGAAAAGGCTACCGCAATCTGTAGAGCTCTCGGTCTTTTTACATGTGGTTTCAAAGCGTCGTAGTGCATCTTAAATAAGATGCAGAGCAGAACAATCACGAACATACTGTGGAGATGTGTATAAGCCTTTTTTATTCAGGTAGTTTAAAAGAAAGGGTACTGCGAAGAAAATGTCAGGTTAATTGCCATACATAATTGTATTATAGTAAAGAATTGTAACAAGCCCATGAATTAAAGCTAACCATTTAGCTGGATCAAGGTCTGGTTTCTGTGATTTGTTGAATTAATTTAATATAGCGTAAAACTTTATTCAGCTTGTAAGAGCCCTCATATTCAGAAAACTTTGTTTGGTGAGGAGTGTAAGAAAGGCTGAGATATTTCCAGCTTAAACAGTGGAGAAGGTGATTTGTGGTGCTGTTCGAGGAGAGCAGCCTGTCAGCTTTTTAGTTGCAATAAAAGTAGATAAGACCCAGCTGGTACAGCTAATAATATTTTTTTTTAAGGAAGCCAGCCCTATTTCTTTGTTTCACTAATGATCTGTGCTGCTTAAACACAGTGATGGGGATGAGCAAAAAGGGCACATGCTGCATATCTTTCCCATCTGTGGTCTCTGGCTGTGGTTCCCCAGCTGCCAAAGCTGATCGTCTGGCTGCTGCACCACCACCCTCCTTGGCTGCCAACATGTGGTCCTGCTTTCCTCCTTATGCCACCTCTCCCTCTCCTGAGATCCCGTTTAGGATCTTAGGAGGACTGAGACATAACAGGAAAAAAACACCACAAAACAACCACAGCAGAGCATATCTTAACAAAGCCAGAAATTACTCCAGGCTGGGGACAAAGAAATGTTTTGAGTCAAAGTTGTAGCTGCTTCTCATGATTTTCACATGCACAAATGTTTTGATTATTGTACAAAACCCCCACGATGTGTTAGGACATTGTTCAGTATCATGGGGTTTTGTTTTGGGTTTTTTTCATGCTTAGGGTTATGTCATGTAAAAAGGAAAAACGGGGTGGGAAAGGAGTGCTGTGCAGGGCTCATGGGCTGGTCCAGCTACATTGGTTCCTGCTGGCGATAGGAGCTGCTGTGGATCATGAGCTTGCTTCTTGTCTTCCCTGAGCTCTGACCCTTGCAAGGTTTTGCAGGTGCTGCCTGCCCGGATGAGGAGCGGCTGTTAAACAGCGGAGCTGATTTTTGTGCAGAAGAGCACAGGAGTACTTTGCAGTAGCTAAGACAGAAGAGCAAAGCGTAGGAAACAATCTCTCCTGGTGTTACCAGAACCAGCATATCCTCTGGGGCTGTCAAATAGTTGGACAGTTTTATTTTCCAGGATTATGGGTTTCGGAGGACAGTTGTCACTTCCTTTGCTTCCTTGCAGTATAGTGTAGGGAGCTTTCCAAAAAGCCCCTAATTGTGTTGCTTTGCATCCACCCTGTGCTGCCGATGCTGCTCACAGAAGGCACTGCTGTTCCCTCCGCCGTGCACTGCCATGTGCCCTGCCGTGTGGAGACTGATGGCTCTTTGCTCTGTAAGATCTTTCTGAAGGTTTTTCTCGGGTATCCTCTGTTCCCAGTTGCCTGACAGGGTGCTGCGGGGGTTGACATGAGTGTGTGCTCTGACTGTGTCCCGTGCTTCCTGCTGGTACCAACAGTGAACAAATTCTTGAAAATCTCAGGTGGTGATAAGTCTTTCCATTTGACATCCCACACATTTTGCAGATGTGCGGCCAACTTACCCAAGTCCATGGTGGAGCTCTCTTAGAGCCAAGTGGCTCGCAACTAAGTTGGATTTGTTTTGCCGATCCTTTGTTTTACCCACCTTAAATTTGGGTACTCTTGACTTGAGGAAATACAGAGGCTGCTTGCTGTGGCTTTGCACCTTGTTGCTGCTTCGGGATTGCGTGGCTTGAGACAGGAGCCCCTCTGCTTTCTTGATGGTCTCTTGCTTTGATGATACCGCTTGACAGCCAGGTTTCAAAGGCAGGTGTTTTGCTGTAGTGGACTTAGAGGGCTATTGAGCTTTTTATTTTGGCAGAGGAAATGGGGGGTGGGACCTCCCTCTCCCGGACACAGAGATGGGTTCAGCTCTGCTCTGAAGTTCATTGTCCCTCTCTTTGACATGGTATTGTCAGCTCAAATGAAGCCTCCGTGCCATCGGTTCATGCTAGGACAAGATTTATGCTACCTGTAAAACACAGCAAAACTAAACAGCAGCGGAGAATCGGCTCCGTTTCATACCATCATGATGAAACGCTCCTCTGTTGTGAGGAGATCCCATAATACTTACACTTGAAATTGTTGCCCTCTTGTGTCTTACGCTTTCCCCCTCTCAAATAGCTCGGGTATGTTTGCATTTTATGTGCTCTTGAATATGTTAAGAGTAGTAGAAGCATCATTCACTTCCTGATCTGTTTCTCTCCTTGTCCCTGTGAAATGATGAAAATATTTTCTGTTCCCAGGAACGTTTACTCCCTCTTGCTGAATTTGTGACCTTACCTTTCAAGGACCTGCTATTTTCACTCGATGAATATTTCTCGTTGTTCCCATACTCCTTCCACTGTGTAATCTCTCTCCCTGTTCTGATGTCCCACAGAACAGTCACGCCTTTCCTTTACTTAATCACTGTCTTTGCTTAAAAGCAACATCATCATCTCTTCTTTCAGCTTGTTTTTTATCATTTTTCCCCTTGTTTTTCCTTCTCAGCTAAACTACCCCTTCCCTTGGTTCTTTTCTGTTTGTCCTTGACATCTGCTTTTCTTTCCTTTTAGTACTTCTCTTGTCTGTGCTTGTTGGTGGTCAGCAACTCTTGCACCAGTACTGGAATGTTTAGGGATAGTGAACAGGTTTTTGCACCATAGCCATGGAATTTACCCATCTTCCCTGCGTGCTAAGGCTGTCACAAACATTGTGTTCAACCCCGCTGTCCGCATCATGTGCAGAATGACGTTGTAGTGCAATATGCTGCCCCTTTGACAGCGTACCTGATCCCAGTTAATGTGTCGCTACTTCAAGGAAAATCCGTGCAGGTTGCATCCTCTTTTAATCACTTGCTGTACTTAACTTGACCTGTGTGTGGATTGCAGCATTTATGTTATTGAAGCAACGTTTATAAATTTTTCCGCTGTTCTGTAGTAATCTACCATATAATTTCACTTCTGATGTCTTTGGTTGCGTGTGTCTTTGATATACTGAAAGCCTCTGTGTCCTCTACTATGTTTTATTTTTAATGTTGAACACTTCGCCTTTAGGCACCGGCTCGGTTGGCTGAAAGTCGCCAGGCTGTGATGGCCCATGTTTTTGTATTTGAATGCTTTTTGAGCGTACTTGGACATCCGAGCAGACTCTATTGGTATGTATATCTGTTCTGCAGTGTAGTTAAAGCACGTAGTGACCAATACCTCTGTAGAGCACTTTAATTTTTTTCCTAATGAAAATAATGGAGCAGTTCTGCTAGTCTGGGACTAAAGCACGGGGGGGGGAAATTTGAGTCTATTGGAATTTTGGCCTTGACTATGCAAAAGTTTGACCAAAGAACATTGCACTGTTAAAAATTTCATTATGCTCGTATGGACTTGAATGTTAATAAGCAAACAGTAAATGGCAAGATGCTAAAAGATGATGATACTGCCTGGTAACAGTAATTTGCTTTAGGGAAGAACAACAGCAGCATAAGAAACTGCCCACTGGCTTTCGGCAGTGAAGGTTGCATGTGTTGAGAATTCTTCATGCTGTGCTTAACACATGCTGAACGCTTATTTTAGGGGTGTTACATGCCTTTAGCCTCAGTTTTGATGTGAATACAATCCTTACTTTGGAAATAACCATTAAAGGGCATTTCCCCCTGCTGTTTTGTTTTACTGAAGGACCTAACCATTTTCATAATGCTAAGGAAAATAATAATCCTGAAAGGAGATTGTGCAAGGAAAGGCAAACAGAAAACCACAGAGATTGGAGGTGAACTGATTCCTTTTTACAGTGGCAATATCCAGGTTTCCCCGTTGGCCAGCAAGAGCAATATGTTTGGATGAGATTTTGTAGGTAGGGCTACCTATGGCTTGGAACTTCAAGTTTACTTAATGAAAGACTAAAAAATGAGTTTGAACAAGATTTGCCCATGCTGGTATGTTTATCCCCTTCTTTGTATTTGTGAATTTGTGTTGCCTAAAGACAAAAGTCCTTCCTCTAGCCTTGCTTCCCTCTTCTGCCCTCCCTTTGGTGAAGGAAGAGGTGCCTGGCACTAACTCTTGCTCCTTACCCTCTCGTTTCCAAATGCAAGCAGAGGACAGTGCTGACACCCCCCCCACACCCCCACCCCCCACTTTTCCTCGCCTTCCATCTATAATAACATTTCTGTCCTTACCCATTTGCTGGGACAGAGCTGTCGGGATGATTTCAAGTCCAGAGCGCAACTTTTAGCTGAGCTGAGACACAGCACTTGGTGAGGACAAAATACAGAGGCTGATGTAATTTTAAGTTTCAGATGTGCTCAAATGACACGTGAAGTGTTTTGCAACACCAGGAGCAGGGACCCAAGCTGCATGTGTGCTGTGTGGGAGCGTCCAGGAGGGCTAATCCCTGCGGGAAGGGGGTGAAGGATGAGTTCCACCCCTGTGGGGTATTCCTGTCTGGATTTAAAGCCTCCCTGGCTCGGTTTGGCGTGACTCGCCTGCAGTGCCAATGAAGCAAACCGCGTGAAAGCCGTGCTGTTCTGAAAGAGAGCCTGTGCAGGTCTCGAGGATAAATAACTACTCAATATTAATCTGGATTAATTTTTCCGAGTGTTCCCCTGTAGGAAACCTTAGCTGAGTTGTGAGGGGGAGGGTTTAAATCCCTGAAGTCTGTGTACTTTTGCAGTGTGATTACTGAGATAAGACTATACTAAGAAAAAAAAAAAAAATCTTAGCTACATCACTGATAGGCTATTTTTTGCCCTTTAACTTGTCTGTGTCATTCAGCCAGAACTCACTTTAATTTATTGAACAAAGTATTTCAAACTGTAATTGCTGTGTAGGGATCAGAGGCTGGGGAGATATTTTCTGGAGTCGGGGCAGTCAAGATGAGTGGAGGAGCTTTTATATTCCTAGGGAGGCAGTGGCTCCTGAGCTCATCTGACTTGAGCTGTGGACTAGGCTGTATTTTCTGAATGGCTCTCTGTGCCTCAAAGCTGCTACCATGGGATATGGGGGGGTGGGTGTTGACCATAGCTCTTCAAAAGCGGGCAGATGTGGTTTTGCTTCTTGGCCATGCTGCCTCCTGGCACAGATGTTACATGAATTTTCGGCATGTTACATGCCGAAAACTGCTTTATGGTATATAGAGATGAAAGTGACGTTGCATTGTAATTAATCTGGAGCTGTGCCGAAAACTGCTTTATGGTATATAGAGATGAACCGGTGAAGAAAAAGTTTTATGACACCTTGGCCTCAAGCCTTCTGAACGTGTAGCGCATATATATATATGTGCACACACGCACGAGTATATACACCCCCCCAAAGAAATTCTTCAGTGCTCTTATCTGAGCAGAAACGCATTTGTTCTGCTTTCAGCTCCCTGCTCGGGGGTGTGTTTTGGCTGCTCCATCAGGTGGATGGGCTGATGGCACCGCTGGAGGCTGTGCCGTTATTTTTGTGTGGCACTTGCAGATGGGACCATGCTTCTTTCACTGGAAATCATAATGCAAGTATTTTTCCCCGGTGCTGCTACTGTTGGTGATGTGACATGTTTTTGATTCCAGTCTGGGTCTAATTTAGATGCCTCTTGCTCCAACTGTTAAGATGCCATCTGTTAGTAGGCTCTTCAGCACCCTTTCCCCGGCGTGTTCTTGGCCCCTCTGTGGCAGGATGAAGATGTTGATATCGTCTGTCATCGTGCCAGCTACTCTGTCGCTCATTCGTGTTGCTTTGCTGGGTGGAGGAAACAGCTTTCCTATTCCATTGGAAATCCACGTTCAGCAATGGGAGGAAGGAAAAGCTCATCTAAAAGATGTGGTTTTCTACTGTCTGGGAATCTTCCTATTTTTTTGCATGGGCTGGCAAAATAAAGATTCATTGGGTAGTAATGATAGTGACTGCTGTTATAAAACACCTATTTTCATCTTCTGCTTCATATGTGGCCTCATCTTCGAAGAGAAACGAGCTGGTGTTATTCTTGTCCCTTCACGGTATGGCTTTCTCACTCTCTTGGACTTCTCCGCCCACCCGCTCTTCAAATATCGAATGTATTAGTTCAGGCACTTAAATATTGGGAAGACTTACAGGGATCCGAGCTAGCTCTTGGTTGGGAGGTAATTGCAAGCAGAAAAGAAGTGTAACTTGTGCTCGTGAAAGGTTAAGCATTTTGTGGTTATACAGAGGGAACATAACTTGGCATCTTGTGTAACTTTGCACCCACCCATCTGCTTCAGTGCAGAGATGGTGGGGGATGTCAGGGCTCTTGTCTAGAGCCTCCCTCACTTTTTTTCAGAAATACTTCTTGCTTTGGCCTCTGTATGGTGGAGAGTTGTATCTGCTGGTGGCTGATTTACGTACCTGCACAAGTGATGTACTGTCGTGTTTGTGTGCAGCCATACACTAACTCAGCTTAAATTCTCCTTGTCTCTTCCTTTCTTGTGTTGTTTATAGATCTTGTTCACTGACATAATTCGCTGTAACTCATGGGGGTGTGATATGTGGGAGGTGGGTGTTAGCCCCCCTACAATCCTTACATCAGTCTGAACCTAGGATTTTTACTGAAAGTCTTCGTCTTTCCTAGAGAACATCCACTCTTCTGCGGTGTGTATACAATGCTGCAGGTGACAATTACCATATGACATCACCCTGCAAAAATTCAGAGATGTTCCAAGGAAAACATGCCTTAATCTGCTATTTTAGTGCTGCAGAGTCAGACAAGCAGAATTGTCTTTATCTTGCTGTGGGCTCCTTGTTGCACTGTTGCTGTGCTGCGTGAGTAGGTCCTGGACAGACCTGTACTGGGGAAGCCTGTTAATAAATTGGACTATGCCAGTGGGTTTGGTAGTGAGGACAGTCCTGGTCTGGTATTTGGCTGTAGTCTATAGGTGGAAGTTTAGGTGTGTATGTGCACTGATACACATCAGTTCCTACAGAAAGCCAGAGGGGGCTCCTATAGCTCTTGCCCCTCTCCTTGCTCTGGGAGGCCCTGGGAAGGATGAGTGGCTTCACTTGCCAGGGCTTTGCTCTGGTGAGGGGTATATTTAATGCAGTTGTTGATATGTAAGGGGGTTTCTCTGTCCTAGCAGTCCTCCTAGCAATGTCCCCATGCAGCGGCACGCTGGGGCCCACTGCCAAGCCTTACCCATGCAACAGCCTCTCTCCAGCCCTCTCTGCTGGAAGCACCTGTTGGGCGGGCTCTGGCATGAAATATTAATGTTGTAATGCATTTTCATTAGCTCTGCTGCTGTGGAGGCGCTTGAAAACTGCTTTAGAGAAATGAAGAAGCTGTGTAAAACACATCTGGATCCCAGATAGTGTTGTTTTCATGTAATGTTCTCAGTTTTGGAGACTGCTTGCTTAATTTTTGAATAAGTAAAGATGACTTTGCAAAGTTCATCTTTGCTGATGCTTTCCCATTCATTTTCCAGCAGAGATTTGTATAGTCCCTCCCCACCCCTTTCCCTGTTTCCCAAGGGAAATCTGTGGGCGAGTACCCCTATGCGCGTATATCCGCACTGGGCAGATAACAGCAGGGCTCTGGTTTTGGGATGTTTACTTCTACCTGTATTAAATACATTTATTCAGCAAGGAAATTAAATAAGCCAATCCTTGGCCATAGAAAGGTATCTAAATATACGATGCATCCCTGGGGAGGAAGTAATCGAATCTCCTGCCCGTACAATAACCAAGCGTTTGCACAGAAATACATCACTTTAGCAAGTCTGCCTGCGTTGTGCTGAGCAGTTGCACAGTAATGTATGTTTGAGGCAGATTAAAAAAGAAAAAAATTAAGCTCTTTGTATGAACTAGGCGAAGTGTTTATTCCATGGAAATCCAGAGAAAGCCTTCAGAAATGTTGATCTTTGGCACCAAATTTTCTGGTTTTGAGTAGAAACAATAGCTTTTTTGGTACTTAAGAAAACAAAACAAAACCCTCCAGTAAAAAGTTGATTTTTTTTTTTTTTAAATAATAGAAACTAGTAATCATTTCTGCAGCTTTGCACACACAGTCATGTGATGCTTTTTAAATGAAAAATAAGGCAATGTCTTTGTGGCTCTGGCCTCCCAGGCAAAGACCCTTCTCATGTATGATTAGCTGTGCTTGTATTCACACCAGCTCTATAGGGAAAGGCAAAGTTTGAGTTTCCTGTTATAATACTCCTTTTGTCCATTTAAATGAGTGGTGAAATGACATAACGTGAGAAGCATGAATTTTTTTTAAAAGGATGTTGAAAAAGGAGCTAGCAAAACTAGTTTGCTTAAGCAACGGCTGAGGCAGGAGTTTAGGTGCTTGTATTTGCCGTCGGCGAGCATCGCCGCGTCTGCAGAGTGAGCGCTGTGCCTTCAGGCTTCCCTGGCGTCATGTCTTCAGAGGTGTTAAGTGGTTTATGGTTGCTGTAGATGGCTTCTAGTTGCACATCTCGGAGTACCTAGGAGCCTTTTTCCAACTTTTTTTTTTTTTTTAAACCATCTGGATTTCCAGTTGAGGATCGTTTTGCAGCTCAAGGCATCTCAGCTTCTAGTACACTTGAGGAAGGTGAGCCTACAAGGGATTAGATATGAGGGTCAAATACTAATTTTCCCCAGGTTCTGGAGAAAAAAAAATAATCTTGCTTCTCCCTGGAGGAGAGTGGAAACCAAATTGCATCATGCAGAAGCCAGTTGTTTTTCTTTGCTGCTTGAAGGAGAGAAAGGGTCTCGGTGAAGGGAGAGAGTTCTTCTTCTCTCTGAACTGTTGCGTTGAGGCTGTGGTCTCCTCCTGTTGGGGCCATCTGATGTGCCCCTACACTCCCTGTGCACTTAACTCCTCATCTTCCTTCTCCAAAGGTGGTCTGGGCTAGCAGAGAAAGGGAAGTAGAGAAGCTGATGTTTCAGACAAGATAAAAAGATAATGTTTTCTGGTACACCTCACGACATCTACATGTGACTCTATCTTCTCCCTTCTGTTTTGCAGTATTTACCCACTGCTCTCTGATTTCCCCCTCACTTGCCATCCCCTTTCAGACCTGTCAACTTGATCCTTTAAATTCAAGGGAAGCAGAGTCAGCAGGCTTTGCTCTGTCCTTTTTGTCAAAAAGAGGCTACCACAGACATTTCCTCGTGATGTTTAATCTGCATAAGTGTACTTAGGTTTAATTCATCTCTGTTTTGGTTTTAGTAATATCTTTATGCTGTTGTGCCTACGCTCGAGGAAGCTGCTGTCATCTCAGCGTGTCTGTCCTACCACTGTCAATAATGTTCCTCTCAATCTGCATGCAGGAGATGTTTGCAGTCATCCTGGTCCTTGAACATAAGGCAGTGAGATAGCTAAAGCGACACACTTCATTAGCAGCTGGTATTTGTTGATCCCTCTTAAACTGTTCTCTAAGGAGTTTTTTCACTGTTTTGTTTTTGTCAGCAAAAAAGCACAGGGAGAAAAACCTTATACTTTGCTAGTTCCCGCTGGTTTGTCTCTATTCTGTTTCCTTAGTTGAGCAAGTGTGCAGGTTTTGGAAAATCGCCTTTCAAGCAGAATGTGGCTCATTTTTGGCCACTGTGAATGCCCTGAGAAAATGTACCATCAGCCTGAGGCAGGGTTTGCATTGGGTGTGTAAGAGTCCTCCAGATGATTTGGGCACCATCTTTACTTGACAGGATCCCCCGATACATCACTCGGGACTGGGGATGTCCTCCTGGCTGTCAGCTTCTCTCTGTGCACCTACCTCTCGGGACATCTCCCCCTTCCCTAGAACGTTTGAGTGTCGTTGAAAGAGGGTGACCAAAATGTCCAGTTGTCCTGCCCTCTCGTGTCTCTCCATCCCCTGTGGTTATAGGGACATACTGAGAGGGTGCCTGCTTTTGGGTGCATGAATTCAGCAGGTCCCTTCCAACCCAAACTATTTTATGATTCTATAAAACAAACCATAAAAAGGACAAATTTCTGTTGTATAGCTGTAGAAAGTGCAGTGTCTGCAGCAAAAATTGCGCTTTTGCTCTGCCTGCCCTCCTTTTTCAAGCAGTCCTGAGCATGTGGGTAGCAAGAGTAGCAGAAGTCTGTCACATCCCTCTTGCTGATCACCTCGATCCAGTAGAGAAAAATATTTTTCCATTTCTGCTTTTTTGCTTTTGTTTTTAACTATTTTGGACAGGAATATTACATCCTTAGCTTCTGTCTGAAGCTAAGAAAAGTAAACCTGAAGAGGAGCTTGAGGAGAATGCGCTTTTTATGCTGTACAATATTTTCGTAGCTCTGCCTTCCCTTTTTGAAAGCTGAATAGGTGACATGTCTGGGGCTGATCATGGCAATTCAGGCAAAGCCTGCGGCTGAAGCAGGAGAAATCATCGCTTTTGTCCAGGGGATGCAGGAACTGAGCATCTGCTGAAGGTGTGCGAGATTGTGTGCCAGTTTGAGAGCAGTCATTTGCCACAGATCCCCAGAAATCTAAGGAATTGTCCCCATTTATGTCGGGCGAGGACCATGCCGGCATTGCTGTGAGCTAGCAGAAAGGCTGCCTGCTTTTTGAGTGTTGCTTTTCCACATGCCTAAGATTGATGTTTTCCAAAGCAAACAAAATCAAGTGAAAAGTAGGAGAGCTGAGCACTCAAATAAAGTAGTCTTGCAGTTAAGGTTTGCCTGCTATTTTTCTTGCTACCTCTATTCACGTTTAGTTTGATGGATTATTTCTGTACTGGATGTTCAGATTTCTTTATTTAAAATATACTCCTGTTTTAAACTTCAAATATCTGTGCCAGACAGGCGCATGTGTTTGTACAAGAAGTAGGCTATAGATGAATTCAGGTATGATATGCATAAAAATAAATCACACGCTGGATTACAAATGAATCAGGAATATATAATTTCTTAATGACCTGAATCAGCAGCATCTGTGTGCAATATACTCTTAAGTAGTATTTTGATTATAGATTGTGTAAAGCCATATATAACTCTGTAATATACCCAGGAAAAGCACCTGCAATGTGAAATTATTGTATTTATTTATACATTAACTACCTAATACAATCGTGTAGTTATTTGATCCTTTGACACAGGAAAATAGTCTTTGTGAAATCATGTGGAGATGGAAACGTATGGCATTTTCTATTCATTTGAGATAAATGGATCATCCTCTTATTTCTACATGAGCTTTTGTCATAGGTGCTGTGTAGCCTGGAAAAAAACAAACCCAGCCAGCTCAGATCCTTTCATTCTACAGAGCTGATTTCCTGAAGTGTCAGTGCAAAGATTTTTTTTCTTCTTTTCATCTGTTCTCTTGAAAATCTGTGGTAGCTAAACCTTTGTTGTCTTTTCTGTTTGTCTGCAAATGAGAGTAACACTGTTTTTTTTGAAACTGTCTGAATTTCTTCCCCTGTGCTTGTAGACAAAGAGCCAAGAAAAGGCCAGGTCTCTGCAAGAATTCAGTCTGAGAAACAGCTCCCATCCATGAATCGTCCCAAGATCAAAACCTCCCCATATCTATAAATAATAAACAACCAGAAAAGAAAGAGCTTTCTATAAGATCTTTAAGTATCTCTGGGACAAAGTTCTGGCAAGTTTTCTAATATTATACATATTTTTTTCTAGTTTTAAATAAAGAAATACATTTTACTTGCATATCAGCAAATTTAGTGCCAAAACTGTACGAAAATGTGAAGAGAAACATGATCACAGCTTTCAGTTTGTTGAAGGTTCTTAATTCATCTGATGTGAAGTGCCGAATTCCATTGAATGTGTGCTACTAGGAGAGACTTCCAAGGTAACTCTGGTTTTTGACTCGATTAATACACAAAGAAAGCTGTTAAAGGTTTTCTAATAAATGTATTGTTACAACTACACAAATTCCCATATCCCTTTGGCTGTATGATTGTAACATAACCAGGTGAAGTTGAGAAATTTGAGGTGTTGGCTCTCAAATTAAGAGTGAAACATCTTTTTCCGCATGAACTGGATGAATTAATAACAATCATAAGGCCAGGAATATTATCGAGATGCCGTGGGCAGGAAGCTGATGCAATTTGTATCCGGAGGAAAGAAGAAGCCTAGAAAGGCTGTAGTTGGTTATCGATAGCTAGAGATGCCACTCGTGTGGCTGCCTCTGCCAGACTTCCCCAGTGTTCTCTAAGTGAACATCTGTACCGTGTAATATCTGCATCCTAATGAATGACGCGCCCTTATTGCAAGGGGGCTCCATGTTCTGTTTCTGCAGATAAATGCTTCTTGTACCCTGAAGCCAGGCTGGCTCCTAGGGGTTCAAGTAACGGGCGACTGTCCAGTTTTTCTGCCAAAGCTTTCAAATCCTTATGGCCGTGGTGCAGGAGTGGGTTGGCCTGTACCGAGGGTGCTTGAAGCGGATCGGGGGAGGATTTTAAACCTTTTGCTGTATACGGGCTCTCTGATTGCTGTGATGATTGTGTGCTTGCCTGCAGCCCTGCAGCATCACTTCACTGGCTTTTGACGGGTTTTATTGGGGTTTTTATTCAGTACCAAGCAACTCTTTAGAAAAATGTCCAATTAATGCAAAAAATAGCTTCTGTACCCTGAAGCCAGGCTGGCTCCTAGGGGTTCAAGTAACGGGCGACTGTCCAGTTTTTCTGCCAAAGCTTTCAAATCCTTATGGCCGTGGTGCAGGAGTGGGTTGGCCTGTACCGAGGGTGCTTGAAGCGGATCGGGGGAGGATTTAAACCTTTTGCTGTATACGGGCTCTCTGATTGCTGTGATGATTGTGTGCTTGCCTGCAGCCCTGCAGCATCACTTCACTGGCTTTTGACGGGTTTTATTGGGGTTTTTATTCAGTACCAAGCAACTCTTTAGAAAAATGTCCAATTAATGCAAAAAATAGCTTCTGCTGGATGTTCTTTATAAGCCAGATGTGTCCTGATACAGCTGTGTTGGCATCACGTAGATCCCATTTAGCCTTTGGTGACACTGGAGAGAGTCACTGGAGTGAATCTGCTGCCCACAGAAACCAGCTTTCAGTATTTTGGTTTGTCAGCTTAATTCATTGTCTTAAACTTGACGCTATTTAATTTGGTCTTAGTAAAACAAACGGCACAACTTCCCAGCCAAGGCACAAGGACGGTTTGTGGCAGGCGCCTTCGGTCTTGCAGAGACCTCAGGCCTGTTCATCCCCCGTGCCGCTGTGGTGTCTCCATCGTTAATAGCTTGCATATCATGAGCCAAGCCCCCCAAATGCATTTAATTGTTTTAAAAGCACAGTAAACCAACTTCTGATAGGTTGTATGATCTTTTAAATTCATTTATTTAATGCCTTGATATAAATAGATGCATGCATGTGTGTCACTTCTGGGATCTCTAGCATTTGAAGCTGTCGTGGAGGCATTTCTGTCCTGTCATGCAAGAGGCTGCTTAGGGCATCCAGCGAGGTGTTAAAGTCATCAGAAAATGTGGCCTCTCTATGGTTTTTGGCAAGTTTTTGTGTTTGGCTTTTGTTGTTGGTGGTTTGTTTTCTCTTCCCTCTGCTGGCACCCAGAATAATCTGAGAACACCACTAGGAAGTGCATTGGCACTTGTGATTAAAGTGGAGTAGAAGTTTATAGTGGATTGCTCTGGCCCTCGGAAAATTCTCCAGTGATTTCCTCTTAAATCAATGCTGCTTTATGAGTTAAGAAAGAAATAAAATACGAGTTAAAAAGAAATAAAATCTAGACATGTCAACAAGGTCAATATGTTTCTAACAGAAAGGATCAATTTTGGTGCGATCTCCCTCTGAGAGGCTACTGAGCGCGTGCTTCCCAAAAGCTTCCTTCCAGCCACAGCGGGGGCTTTGGGAGCTCTCTCTTTGCCTGTGCTTGCAGTGTCTTTCCTTGGACAGCTCTGCTTTTCCTTTCCCCTCTGTTACAGGGTGCAGTATTTCACGTGGTGTTTTGGTCAATTAGTCAGAACTGCCCACGCTAGCAAGAGCATCCCCTCTCAGCATCTGCCAGGTTTCACCCGTAGCCAGCGGATGAGGGCAATCACTGCTGCGCTTAGCATCAAACCAGCAGCATTTCTTAACAAAGCACAAATAATATTTATTTTTAAACAAAACTGTTCTTTATCCCTGTGTTCTTCAAAGCTGGCAGTTGATGGAGCTTTATGGAAGGCTGTCTGCGGCCAGTATATCATTTTCCATCTGCACAAACACACAGAGAAAACCTGGTTTTGCCTCTCTGCGTGAGAGGTGAAATCTTGTGCAAGCAACAGATTCTGCAGACTTTCACTTGTTCCTTTTTTTTTCCCCTTTGCTCAAAGAGGACATTTAGGAATTAATTGGAAGTCAAAATTTTTGCTGAGAGCTAAAACATGATTGGGTTTTTAATTATGATTTTTTTCCCCCCTTCATTTTGCTATTTAACAGCCTTCACTGCTTTTACCCATTACTGTTAAGTGGGTTTCAAAGACGTCTTTTCCACCTTCATTTACAGAGACAGATCATTTTGCTCGACTCGTAAGGTGTCTGTGATTTAACAGCCTATAATTTTGTGGGCACGAATTGGATTACCGCTGTGTTTTTCTAACATCACTCTTGCCGGCTATTCTGTCAGAGCTGCGTGATGGAAAACAGGCAGAAAATACAAATAATCTCCTCTATTCATTTTCTTAAATCATTTGAGGCTGGTGCAGAGAGCAGGGGGCAGATCTGCCTTGGAAGTTTGACGTCCTGTGAAATACTTTCAGCTGGCTGGTGTCATCAAGGGGAAATGCCGGTCTCAACCTCTGTCCCTGCTTTTTTTGTTTATTGTAGCCCTGTAAGAGTAGAATCTCTGCCAACTCGGATTTGTTCCGTTTGCACTGAGCGTATAAGCAGGAGTTGGGCTGAATCTGGTTCTTAACCATCGTTTTGAAGCATTTTGTTTTGCTGGGCTTTCCAAAGCCTTTCACTTAGGCTTAGGTATTCTGTTTCCCTCCCTATTCCTTCTGACTTTCTTTGGGAAGTCTTCCCAAAGCTCTTTACATAAGAGAAAGGATTAGAGCTTTGTAGGTAGTAACACATAGCAACTGTTTCCAGATTGTTTGATACCACCAAAGCGCTGCTGTTAATTTTAGTCCAAGTATGTTCCTTGTTAAACACCTCCTTTCTTCCGCTAAGGAGCATAGAAATTGTTAGTTTATTGTGAAATAAGGATTTAAAATTACTTCTCAAAGATAGAGCATCAGAGCAAAATCACATGCTGGTTTTCCATAATGGAATTATTCTGATTTACGCTGCTGTGATTGAAATCGAGATCAAACATTGTCTTGTGTTCAGGGAGTGGAACAGAAAATCAGAAGTCGGCTCTTAGTGTGACTTTTTTCAGTTGATCAAATGCAGAGAGAAGTTTTTAATCCCCCCGAGCCCTGAAAATATGCTAAAATACCCACGTTTGTGGGCTACCTCTTCACAGGAGCAGCTGAGCACGTAAGAATTTATCTGACTTCTACCTTTAAAATGTCACTTACACATCAAATACTGTGGAGTTCCCCTATAGCTGATGTATAGCTTTACGTAAGACCTCAGCGCTGCGACAAGCTCCCCTCGTTACAACTAAATGTCAATCCAGGTGCCACGGCAAGCTTGAAATGTCTTGCGGTTTGCTTTGCAGAAAGTAAGCATAGATGAAGACACATTCTTCCTTTTCAAACCAGACAGATGCAGCTCTCTAAGGCGACCGTTTCATTAACGTACCAGTCTTGAGTCCTCCAACGAGCGCTAGCGTGCTCAGCCCTGCTGGTTGGCCCCAGCTCTGCCTTGTTTGTACAGGAGCACTGAAGACTTTTGCTGCTGGTTCCCGATAATGTAGTTCTTTATCGACACACATGAGGAAAAGAAATCAGATTCGTTTCTCTTCCTGCATCTTTGGCAACTGTCGATGCGAACTGTGCATCCCTTCTGCGGTCGGGAATTGCTGGAACAACTTCTTGCTTCCTTTGCCGTGGGAATACTTATTTTTCCCAAAGATGACTGGTGTGTTTTGGGCTTATGCCATGTGGACACCCATCTGCAGGAGGTCCTGCTCGTTTTCACTGTATGCAATAGCTACAGCAGCTGGGGATGTGGAAAGGGTTTTGGTTGCGAAGTCCTACAATAGCTGCAGTGTTAAAATATGATTCTGGCTGCTGAAGCAGTTGGCCTCAACCCTTGCTCAGGAGGGGTTGCAGCAGCCTGCTGGAGAACCTGAATAAAAACCTCATTGATTTACTGTAAAATAAACAAAGCAAATTTCAGAAATGCCCTTTAGTCCTATTTGTTTTTATTATAAAGCTTATTTAGGTATATACATAGCAAAGCTTATACAATTCATTTGCTAAAAAAACCCACAACACAAACCTCTTGGAAAGCTTTCATGGTTATGTGGCTGTCTCAGTGTAGGTGGAAGAAAGTCTGGGCTTTAAATATGTAATTAGTTAAAGAGGAATAAATGATTATTTCTGGCAAGAGGTACACAACAGGCTTGTTATTTCAAGGTATCTTTCTTTTGAAAAAATAATGATGCTATTTTTGGTTGCTTTGGAGTAAATGCATTTGTTGGAAATGTTTGGGGTTTTTTTCCAGCCGCTCTGTCAAAGAGAGCAGGCGTGCTCTGAGGCGGAGACATCTCAGCGTTGGCAGCGGGGGGGTCTGACAGTCACTTCTACAGCTTAGCGTTTTTTCCTGGGTTTGTTACAGCATGAAGATCTTGTATAAAACGGGGGTGTTACCTAGATGCTTCTTTATTTCCTCTTTGCGAGAGGCCGCGTGATGCTTGGGAACACTTTGCATTTGCTGTGAAGAAAAGGAAAGGTGTCCAAATGTGTGGGGCCTCACCAAGAACGGCTTGGAAGCCACGCTGCCGGCAGAAGTGAGTGGTAGGCACCTACTTCCCAAAAGTGCCAAATTAGTTTGCTTAGTGTTCTTCCCCCCCCTCCTGTGATTTCTTTCTGTGATGGTTGATACTGGAAATGATCAGCATCTAATGCAATGTAACCTCTCGGAGGTATTATAAAATACAGTCTCTTTGCTCTTCTGTGTATGTGTGCATTTTATATCTATGCGTATTAAAGATTCCCTTTCCATGTGGCTGACAATTCTGCTGTGAATTGTTTGCAGAACACACCTGATTAAAATACAAGCAGTTTAGACTTACTAATCAGGATGATAGGGTGAACAGTTCTGAGAGCAGGATACCCCTTTGCTTCTCGTCGGAAGGCAGCGCGTGGTTCACCTGCAGCATCCCACTGCACTGCCTGCGCTTCCCGGGCGCCTCCTGGGATTCGGCTGTGTGGGTGCTGTCGATGCTCCTGGGAGGCGTGGAGGTAAATCGCACGCAGCTCTTTGAAAGGAGGAAAAATAAACTATGCTGTCTTCTCGGCTGCACTGAGGCCTTTTTTATTTTCTGTTTTAGAAATAAAAAGGTGGTAACACTTACAATAGCGAGAAAAGGGTCTCGCTTTGATCTTCCTTTCCCCTCTCCCTGTTTCTGCTGGTGGAAAGCAGTCATTGCAGAGCGATGCCACCTCCACTGCTTGTGCTCTGCTTCTGTTCTGCAGTAGCACTTCTAACCCGTAGGCTTCACAACTGTCGCTTGAATTCACCTGGAGCTTGCGGTGCTCCCTGCTTCTTGCAGACCTCCCTTATCTTACAGAAGACTGTCCCCCCCCAAAGATTAAATTTAGGAATCTGCTCCCAAGCCTGTGGGTGTGAGCCAGGTAGCAGTAATGGGGTAGACATGTTTGAGACACCTGAGCTGAACAGGGCTGGCTGCAAAGTGTGAGAGATGTTACTGTGGTTGAACCCCAGCCAGCAGCTCGGCCCCCCCAGCCGCTCGCTCACTGCCCCCAGTGGGACGGGGCTAAGGACAGTTTAACAGGGAGAGCAAAAGCCACGCAGGCAAGCAAAGCAAGGCAAGGGATTCCTTCCCTGCTTCCCATGGCAGGGGGTGCTCAGCCCCCCCCAGGACAGCCGGGCTCCATCACGCCTAACGGTGACTGGGGCAGGCAAACGCCATCGCTCCCAATGTCCCCCCCTTCCTCCTCCTTCCCCCAGCTCTATGTGCTCATGGGGTGAGCGGCAGAAAGGGCCGTGGCTCTGTGCAAGCCCTGCTCAGCAGGGACGAACCCATCCTGGGGTGCTCAGCGCTGTTCCCAGCACAGATCCCAACCCCGGCCCCATAGGAGCTGCTGTGAAGAAAATGAACTCTGCCCCAGCCCAAACCAGCACAGATGGAAACTCCCAAATTTCCAGGTTTTGACCCCACTTTAGGCTCTGTAGAGCTATGGATATTACAGAGCTGTGAGATTGTTAGATTGGGGTTTTTGTAAGCTGTGTAGGTTAACACGTAGGAGAATAGACACGTAATGACATCCCAAGGCAATGTCTTTAAGTCACTTCGCAGTCTGAAATATGATGTCCTGGCAAGGCAAGATAGTATTTTGAGACAGCTTTCCAAATGTTCAGTATCAGAAAGATACCGATATATTTTTTCTATGAGAAGGGAGATAATTGTAGCAAGTAAAAAGCATTTGATGGGAAATTTCAGCTTGAAGCACAGCAGAATACACCATAAAAACTATAGAGACTTTTAACTATTTTGTTTTCTTTGTTCTAAAACCCATTAGGCAGCGAAGCTTCCCTTTCCGGAAGATTTCCTTTTGCTTCTCTTTTAGCTTGTTAGGACCCTCGCAAGATCAAATGCACATTACTGCCGCTGGGTTGAGCGTAAGTGGCACGTTGCTGGGTACGTATGCACCAAACCCCTCGGGGAGCAGAGGCAGTTTGCCCCCTGGTTGTGATGGCTGACTTCTCCTCAGTGTTGAAAGGCTTTTAGTGCAGTGTGCTGTGGCAGATCCATCATTAAAATGACCGAGTACTTGGGTCTTTAAAATAAGTTTAGCTCTTTTTTACAAGTCTGTGTTTTGGGGTAATTCAGTTTTTCCAGCCTTCCGGGCTGTGGCGAAACGCAATATTCCTGTGCGTGGATGTCTAGGAGTTGAGGCAAATAGCTGTCTGCAGTCTGCAACTTCAATTACACAGGCTTTAATTAGCAGTGCTACTCTGGGAGGGTTTTTTTCCTATGCAGGTCTTCTGAAGGAAACCGAGGAAGTTTTAATTTCTGTGCAAAACTTTCTCCCACTTTCTTGGGCACCTGTGGCTGAGGAGGACGTTTTCACAGACGAGATCTGCCGCTGGGGACAGTATTTAGTCCCTGAGAGCTGCTGGCAGAAATGGAGTAGGAAATGCTGAATAGCTTTAGCAATTACTGGTTCCGAATCGGCCAAGAAATGAGAGTTAACACCATCTATATTTCAGAAAATACCAAGGGACCTTTAATGAGACATTAGACTCTTCTCTCATCCTGCAAACAGCTCTTCCCAGCAGTGCTCCTGGTTCCCTGCTGCTGCTGGGGCAAATTCAAAGGGACAAATCCAATTTGCTGATTTACAAATACCATGCCCTGCACAACATGAGATGCTTGGAAGGCACCATCTCCTTAGCTCGTGTGATGGATTGTATTTGTCGAATCTTCGGTTCGCAGTGGCTACTGTACGTACTAGGTAAATCAGCAGTGGGAAACACAACAGTCCCTCTGCAAAAAGCACAATATTGGGCCAGGTTACTTGTTGCGTTACCAAGATGTTTTGTAGGTAACCCATTTCAGCATAAAAACCTGCCGTTTGAACCTGATGGGTTTCAGATGTGGCTTTAAGCTACATTAAGCTTAGCAGCAACATCAGGTTTCTATTTACGTCTTTGCCTCTCGTTCTTTCAAAGCAGCACTTGATGTGAAAGTTAGGCAGGCTTGCTTGTTCTTGCAGGCATCAGCATTAGCTGAAGGCTTTTATGGTAATGTCCAGGCTTCCCACTCTCCGTTTATCTAAAATCTGATATAAAAGCATAAGGGAGAGACTGCTCATTTCTTACTCATGGGAGTGAGATTTGATATCTTCACTTTCCAGGCCTCCAGCATGGCTGCTTTAATGCCTTTCCAGCACTGCGGTAGGATGTCAGGAGAGATATAAGGGAAAAAATGAATTTTTAATGGTACTTATGCTCTGGGAGATACGTTGCAGGTGCCATCGTTCTTTTCTGCTTTTCTCTTACTCTTTGCCTTCATAATAATTGTTTTTGTTGGTGGATGGGGCAGAACAGATGAGATATTTTCCCTCTGACCTGTAGAGCTGAGGAGGAGATTGTCACAGACCAAGTGCGGTCCTTGGTGCGCTTGGTACGTGCTGCAGGATCAAAGCATCGTGGAGGAAAGCCAAGATTTGATAGTGCAACTTCTAAAAGAATGAGAGTATAAAAGGTAATAGTTTGCTGTTGTTCGTGTGATATCTATCACTTGATCTCTTTGCTTCCTTGCTAAGATATCTTGTCCCTGAGCGCAGGGCACGTCAAAGCCTGGGGCTGACACTTGCTAAGCAAAACCAATGGTATCATAGGCAAGTTTTTCCTTCAATATGATTTTTTTTTTTCTTTTTTCAAAGAGCAAATGGATACCCTCAGTCATAATTAATTTTGTTTTCAATCATAACCAAAATAGAATAATGTGAAGCCTTCTGATGAAGCCTGGAGTGTTTGCTTCCTCTGGCGGGGTGAAAGTCATTACAATAAAAAAAACGGTAAAAACTCCTATAGGCAATAAAAAACAGAGATACATGGTCTCTGATTCACCTTTGGTAGCATACACCAGTTGCAAGTCAAGGTCCTCTGTGTTTGTAATCGCTTCCAACAGTGGTAGGGAACTTTTGGAAGAAACCTGGCAAATTCTAAGTATTTTAAAGATTTTTTTTTCCATTACTGCAGTATTGTTCTCACGGGATTCATTTTGATGAAACCTCAAGCCTTTAAATTTAGTGGACTGCCCAGGATTATTATTATATCTCTGGTTTCTTCACGGAATCAAAACCCACCTGTAAATGTTCTTGCAAAAAGTGAAGGAGCAGTAAACACAAAGGAAGCATCACTTTGATCGCCTGAATGTGAGACCCACTGAATAGGCAATGGGTTTTCTGCGGTGTAAACGGTCGTGCCTCGGCTGTCCTGGTTGGGGAAGGGAGGGACAGGAGGGCTTCTGTACAGGAGGAGATGGAGGAAGGAAGGAGGTGGGAGAGAGCTGCCCCTGGCACGAGCATCCAAACGCAAAACAAGGCTGAAGGGTAGTTTTAAGGATACCACTCCAGGAGTAACGTCTGATAATTATGGGAACTTTCTACCCTTGAAGTATATCAAATACAGAAGGATAACTGCCCAGCACCACCTTGGAAAGAAAGACTGGAAGGGGTGATTGAAGGCTGCTTCTTGAGCCCCTGGAAAAAGGAGAGTGAAATACTCATTAAGGGTTGTAGATGTATAAAATTCAAAGAGGGGTGCTTGTTCTAAGTACTGAATAATTACATAAAGCTTGTGAAGGCTGTACGTGTCCCTGGGGAGCTCAGGAGGACAGGTAAAGCTCTCGGTCTGATGATCTGCTGGAGCCAGTTAGAGGGAAGATGCTAGAAGAGATCTGAAAAGGAGAGAGGTGGCTTGGGTGATGCTGAGCTTCTACGCGAGTATCTAGAGAATTGGAAAAGTAGATATCTAGTATTAAAATAATCACATGAAGAGCTTGATGACAGTTTTTCCTTTCATTTAACTTCTGAAAGCTTTTCTGTGGGGGTTATGTACAGCAGAATGACAGTTCCTGCTTTAGTCCATGCTTAAATTAATAGTAGCCTGTTGACACAGGTTAATTACATCTTAAACCGTTATAACATCTGTTAGAGAAACATCTCTTCTGCATTAATATGGCCTTAAGTTCCTGCTGCTAGACAACTGGTTGGTTGGTAGAGATGGGCTCCTTCATGAAATCTAGATATGGGTTTGGTCTACTCTAAAATATGAAGTGTGTGTGCTTGTAATTTGGCTGTTGCCTGTTGTTCTTGCATGTATAACATTAACATACAGTGGGGGTTTCGGTTGCTCTGGTTTTAGCAGTGGGGCAATTTGTGCCATGACCTGCTGGGACACTAGGTTGTGTTTGAATTTCAACCACTACGTTTCCTTTTAAAAACGGTTTGTTACCAGGATAAGATAAGGAGGAACCTGCCAGGTATTGGTATCTTCTCCCATTTTCTGCTCAGAGGTGACTGATACACCGCATCCTTCCTCTTTTCTCCCTTGGTAAATTACTATAATCCAATTTTGGGCTTTATTGAATCAGAGCCTTTTAAGGAACTAGGTAAGCCAGATGTTGACAGGTACGCTTTGGGTTGCACTGCAAAGCTTATAACTCTCTGGGGAAGAAAGATTGCTGAGCTTCAGTGAATGATGTTTTTGTTTGCTTTAACAGAGTAAAACTGCATGGGAAATCTCTTGGTAAAATGGCACAAGGGAAGGAGTAGTTCTTTGTCTTTTTGGAGTCCTTCCTCACTGGTTTTGATTTTAGTATGAAACAGGATTTCTCAGTCCTCAGGAAACATCTCAAACTTGTCTACTCTCTGGAGTATAACGGCTCTAACAAATGAGCCTCATGAATTTCCTTGCTGATGTGGTGTGTTCTTCACCTCTGGCTTTTAATATCTGCCATCTGTCACTACGTTTTTCTCTGATTTCTCTTAAAAAAAGAAAAAGGCAATAACCAAAACGATCAGTGGCTTTCGTTGTTATTAATCACACATGCTAAGTCAGGAACAGTAGAGAAGATGCCCTGTTATTTACCGGCAGGCAGCCCGACACCGCGCCTCTCGCAGCAAGAGAGCAGTCAGGTGGGAGCGTGAATGTAGGACTTGCTTGCTCTGGAAGTTTTGGCATCAAATCCTATGTAAAGGCTACAGATTTTATTATTGTTGGCTAGACCTGCTCTGTCAGGGGGAGAATGGTGCCAACGGGGGCAATGTATGGAGTCAACCCAACTCTTAATAGCAACGGGCGACCTGGCGTGTGTAATCTCACGCTGTCTTCAGGCATACAATAGTCTTTTAATATTCTGGCATATGAAATAGAGTGAGGAGAGGATGTTTTTCTCTGTTGCAAACTCTGGCCAGCACAGCCGATGTAATTCCTCCCTCCGGCTGTTTCCCAGGCAACCATCACACGGCTACAGCAATAAACGGCAAAATACCTGTACCCTGTCCCTCCTTGAAATGCTAAAATTACTATAAAATAAGACACAAACATACGTGAGAAATGCTATAGCATAAATAGTTTATTAAGCAGATGGGCTCCTCTGACTCATCCGTCGGGGAGGAGCTGCAATGTTTGTGCAGCCGATGTCCCTTTGCCATTCACTCAAGGGGTGGGACGTCAGCCGTGCGAGTGAGCGCGCTGATCTCTGTCGTCGTGGGCATGTTTGTGTATCGCTGAGCTATTGTCACTAGGTAAGGAGAGAGTGTTTGTGTGTGTATATTCATATATATATTTAAGGTAAAAAATAGTCTTAAACACTGTAGAAGTTGGAGGTGCAACAGATGGTGCTTGCTTTTTCAGGTCTTATTTCATGGCTCTTGCAAAATGGCTAATATGAACCCTTGTCAGCTGCTTATGGTGAGGGCACTTTCACGTAGGAGTGTTGTTGCCAAGCCCACAACTTGGAAGGGGACATTTCTCCTTAACCTCCTTCTGGCACTCATCACCAAGTTGGCTGCATGAGTTTGGGATGTCGAGTGTGGGCCCAAGAGTGGCATCTCTGGTTTGGTCCATTGGGATCTTATTACCTTACCCTGATGGGTAGGAAAGAGCCATTTCTTGTTTTCATGCTCACTTCTGGATGTAGTTCTGTGGTAGCAGTGGATGTTGGAAATAACTCCCTTGTTTTGAACATAACGTTTCTTCCATGAGCAAATTAAGCCTCATCTCACAGGCTCTTTATCTTTGTCACAGGGCAAGGTCCTGTCTTGATGACCTGCCCAGTAAGGCTGATGAATCATTTCAGTTCGAGCAGCATCTAAGGGATGTTCGTGCATGCCTGCTGAAACCCTCTGCTTCTGCCATAGTGAATATAACAGTCATTTATCCACGGCCACTGACAGCCAGAAACCTGTGTGCCCCCTCCTCCTGCGTGGTTTTCGCAGGCCACCATGCAGCTAATGAAGTGACAAGGAAGGAGGACGGCGTGGTGGTAGCAGAAAATGTACTGCAGGTCAGATTGATTACAGCACGGGGAATTTGTATGTGCCAGACCTGGGAGTGCTACGGAGACGAAAAACAGTGTTTGCCTCGTGCTGCGACTGGGGAGAAGGCACTGCTGGCAGAAGAGTTTGGGATGATGGGCACGTGGTAAAGTCTAACTTCCCAGGACTGCTGGCTCTTCTCACTGCCAGCTTTTCTGTTTCCCTGGAGGAAAGGCTTGCTCAGATCCACCTGGGAGGAGACATACTCTAGAAGAGATCCCAGGGGAGGTGGATCGTGTGAGGGCTTGTGCCAAGAAAGGTTTTCATCTGTTATTTCTTATTGAGAGATCCAATGAAAACTGCTGAGGATAATGCATTAATGAAGGCAATCAGTGAGACTTTGGGCTTTGTAACTGCTACTTTTTGTATGTCTGAGCTTTCTGCTTGGCAGCAGGGGGTGGATTGCCTTTAAACAGATGATCAATCAACTTAAGTAGCTTCCTTGACAGCACCTTCATTATTTTTTCGTCAGTCGAATCATATTCTGTTATTAAAAAGTAGCAAGTGGTTTTGGAAAACCTTTACTCATATCTCTTTTTGAGAATTTCTTGTACGTTTTCTGCTTTAAACAGCAAATAATGTTTTCTATGGTCTGCTGGCTGATGGTGGTCTCGTACCTGTGTTAGGATCTCTGGTATTTCTTAGCCTGATCTCCTAGGTTAATGAATGTGTATTTTCTTTCCATTAGGTTTCCCCAAATTTCCTATTAGCCCACTTAAGAGGGTCATAAAGTTCTTGGTTATAGCTACGGGCTCACAAATGTGTCCACAGGGCTGGGAAGGCGGAGGATGGGGATTCCTATGAGGTGCTCTCTGGCTGTGAAGAGGGCAGGGATGAACGCAGTGGAAGGGCTGGGGGCAGCAGAGCTGGTTTCCTTCAGACCGGT
>NW_009259528.1:869724-878612 GCF_000687185.1 Egretta garzetta
CGGAAGAATTTTTATTTTCAGAGAAGGATGCAGGTTGGAGGGCAAGACTCAGTTTTGACTTCTTCCTCTTTCCAGATAAGAATATGGAGCAATGTGTACCTGTTTGCAGGTATTTATACAAAACTTCTGAGGCTGTCATCCTCCCCAGGTGTGAATGTCTGCGTTGGGTCAGATGGCCAGTCTCATGTTTCTCTCCTACAGAGATTTGCCGTGTCAATCAGCCTCACCCACTGGTAAATCAGCCTTGGTACAAGTTTAAGTAGCAGGTATGTGATTTGGGGGACCTTCAGGGAGAAAAATGACTGGAGGAACTCAAGAACCAAAATTAAAGCAGTCTTCCAGTGAAGCAAGGAGGGGAATGCAAGCACCGGCATTTTTGTTTGCTTAGTGTAACTTTTCATTTCCAGGGTCACTTTAAGGATCCACTGGTGTTTTCCTTGGGCTTCATTGGCCTCTGGGTTCAGTTGCACAAACCTCTGAATGGCTCTTGCCATCCTTGCCTGCGCTATCTGGCAGGCGGTGGGTGGTTTAGTGGTGGATGGCAGGGTTAGGGGAACGGTTGGACTTGATGATCTTAAAGGTCTCTTCCAACCTAAATGACTCTATGATTCTCTGGGCTTTCCTTTGGAAAGCTGAAGTCAGTGTCCCGCCAAAGCCTGTGCCTACCTTGGAGCATGAGGTCTTTGCTTGCTTACATCCTTGAAAAAGCTGGCTTGGCTTGGCTTAATGCAAGGATTGGCATGTTTATTTCTTGGAGCTGAAGGGTAGCTGTTGCATTTTAAGAATGCTTTCTATAAATGCAGAGGACCCTGGTGCCAGCTGAAGAACACGAACATCAGTTTCTAGGTAAATTATCTCTGCTCCCTAGGTCTTCACAGTGGCCATTTGGCAGGCAATTAACCTTACAATAGAATATGCGAGATAAGTGGCATAGTGGGTGAGAACTGAAAATTGTAAAGATTTTTAAATTGCTTTTCAAATCAGTGTTGTGTGTGCCTTCCCTGTTACCCTCTTCTGCAATGGCTCCTCAGCTGTTGTCATACAGCGGCCAGTAAAGGGGGTGCTTGACACCCCCAGCCCCCTCCAAAAAAAGACTTTGGGGTATGTGTCTCTTCCTTTTAAGCCCCGCACGTTCAGGCGAAGAGGATCCTGTGCCGTATCAAAGCATGTCATGTGCCGGCTGTCACGGCTTGGCTGAAGGGACCTTCCTGCTGCAAGCAGCACTGGGGATTTGGGACTTCTTCCAATTTAAGAGTGCAAAATGGTTGGTTTGAAACAGTGGGTAATTTTTCATGTACTTACCTACTGTTACTACATGCTGCAGAATACTTTTGGAGCAATTAGCTCCGTTATCATTTGTTGAGATGAGTCATTCGTGTAAAACCCTGCTAGGAAAGAGCTTTATAGGCTGGAACATGCTCTGTTTGTTGCTGTACCGCGGATCACAGGGCAGGAGTCGGGTAGTACCGTCTAGATCTGATCTCTCCATTTTTGTCCGATCATTCCGAGTTTTGAATTTTCTCTTTGCTCTGTAGCTTCCTTGTAAAGGGATGGGTTTAGCAGAGAGGGATTTGTGTGCACCACATGCCCGTAGCATCTTCGGTTGCTGCTGCCTTGATTATATGTTGTGGTGGGGTGTTGTGTTATTTTGTTTTGTTGTTTTTAAGTCAAGAAGCTGACAAGGCAGGCAGATCTGGGACTGGAAAACCTCTAATCTTGTTCTTGCATCCAGTCAAAAATTGGAGAGGCAACTTAACCTTAGGGATTTGGGTTTGAATCTGAACACTTTCTCTCTGAGCCCTGCAAAAATCACAGGTTTTAGGCGAGAGAGTCTGTTTCAAGCCCCGTTTAAGTTCAAAGAAATGAGTGGGAGTTGTGCATACCGTAACATCTGGGAATATAGGATGCGTACATTTAATGAGGAGTGTTTTGACAACGTAACTTATTCCATATATCCTAAAGGAATTTCACCTATTTATCAGTAACCTTTTTTGCCTAAGTTGTAAGTCTGAGTGTAACACCTGTAGTGTATGTGCAACACTAAATGAAAGTCTTGTGATACCAAATTAGACACTTAGATATTAAAGATACATGTGGCTTGTTGATGTGGCTTATTGAGAGCCCTTGTCAAAATCGCAAGAAACTTTCTGATGTGGTCTCGGGTGAAGCTTGGGATACGGAAGAGAGAATGGTCAGTAAACTGCGTTTCCATTGCTCTTGTTGCTCTTTCTCTAATTCAATGTGTCTGCCACAGCTGGCCCATGGCCCTGTGTAACTTCAGGGATGCTCTGTGTCCATTAAAAGCTGGCGTTGGGTCCAGGTGCAGAGCACGTGTGTCATGCTGGAGTGCTTTGGGTTTGCTTTCGTTAGGGGTTCCCACAGGATGGTGTTTTAGCCTTCAGTTCTTGCTGATCTAAACGTCACCTTTTCCCAAAGAGGTATTAAACAGACGATGAACAAGTCATGACACAATAACAACAGAGCTGTGCACTGGAATAAAAGGGTTTTCCCTGGCTACCTTGGAGCTTCAGAAGTGGTTGGCACTGGATTAATGAACTGATGAAGCCCAAGACATGTGAGAAGCTGCCTATCTATTGCTAGGCTTAAGTTTGGATGGGACTTGGCTGAAGCTGGTGGTGGTACCACCAAATGGCATTGGGATGGGCTGGGGGGTGTCTGCAGCGAGATACCCAGAGGAACAATAGTGTCCAAACCAACTTTGTGGGGAGTCATGGCTGAGGGGGTTTTGCTGGGGCCTGGATCAAAATGCAAGGGGTGAGAGATTAAATTAGAGCCAGGAACTGTGAAAGGCAGCAAAGAAATGGGATGACCTGAAGATAAAAACGGAAAAGCACCAAGCCTGCCCCAGGAAAACACAGCGAGAGCTTTTGGTTAAAATTGTGGTGGAAAGGGCTCTTAGAATCACGAACGAAGCAACCTCGTAGTGCAAGGGAACAGGCGTTGCTCCCGTGCCATTCTGCCTGTATCCCTGGAAACAGTGGTTTATTCTTTGTGAACAAGCAGAAGTCAAAAGACGACGTGACTGTTTGTTATCAATATTCGAATGATATGCAGAAACGCAGTGTTTCCTAACTACAGGCTAACAACGGCTGGTAGAGTTACTGCTTCCTAGAAGGGGACTTTCAGGACAGAAGTAAAACTCTGAACAGACAGCAATGCTAACCAGGAGCCTGAGTCCTTAATAAGGGGCTGATTTTTATATGGTGTTTTGCATTTTCAAAATGTTGAACCAATGAGCACGTTTTGGGGAGGGAGCTTGCATCTGCTTGTTATAAACTGGTTGGCGTGGCTGCTGGGAAGGGGACGTATGGCTGGGTTGTCTTTATTTGCAGAGTCACGTGGCAGTCATATGTGGTGTAATAGAAATTTTTACTGTACCAGTGACGGTAAAATTCAGTTTTGAAGTAGAGTTTATTTTCTGGCTCCATTTTTCCCTAAACTCTAGGTACAGAAAACATAATTTTATTTTCTTCTGCATTTGTAGTCTCAACCTTGTTCACTGTGTGAAGCCCATCTATATTTTGAGTAAAGCCAGTCTTTAATGTGGCCTGCTTGAAATCAGAAGGTCATTAAGACACACTGAACATCAGTTAAAACATCTTGTTTGATGTGGTCAGGCTAAAATGTTTGATATATCACCAGCTTCAGTCGCACAGGGAAAAAAAAAGCTGAGAGATGTTGCTTCTTTCAGCTTTGGCTGAATCTGTTGGTTTTAAGACTTGTGGTTATAAGGACATCTGGGTCATAAATATTACTGTGTAATGGGAACATCTGAAAAAGCCAGTGTTTGCTCTACAGTAATAAAAGAAACTGGTGAGGAGTTACTTTAGTTAGAGAATGAGTAATTTTCAGATAATTTGAAGGCTAATTTTCTTTTCCCTTTATCATGTGTTTTGAGGTTGGAGTACCCACTCCTGTTCAGAGCCCTAGGTATCACTGACCCAGCTTTTATGTGAAAATAGGAGTGACACAGTGGTGAGCTAATTTATCAGTACCAAAAAAAAAAAGTTGCTTTTGGCTTATTGTGTCTACCTGTTGCTTTCTAAGGCCCCTGTCTCTACGGGCACTGCAGCGTTAACACTGGTTTCAAGCACAGCATAGCGGATTGGTACTTAAGTCTTCAAAGATGACTGTTTTAAATCTAAAGACCCATCAAAGCATCATCTTGTCACCGGAACAGTATGTTATGGTGTTGTAAAGCACAAAGCGGTTGCATGAGCTCGTTATTGTGGAATTCCCTTTTAGCTGTGTCGGAAGTGCGTTGCGGTGGCAGTGTCTTCAGAGCTGTGATGGTCTGCGGAAAGGCACGAGTGAAAGATTGTGTAAGGAAAGACGGAGCAGTGTGAGGTGAGAGGATGTGCCTGTGAAAACCCAAGGAGCTTTGGTGTACGCAGTGCACGTACTTTGTCAGTGCAGAGAAGTCCGTGCCATCTCCAGCAGGGAGCCACTGCAGTTTGCATACCATATTTCAGATGTCTCTTGGGGCGGCGTTATTGTCAGCTATATTTATTCATCTGTGTAGAATGCTTTGACTTTACTTTGAAAATTACTTCCTTATGTCTTCTGTTTGACTGTTTTGGAAAGATCATCACCACCAGCAGTATGAATGTTTGTTGTAGATGAAGAAAATAAATCAAGGAATTGCTAATGATGTGCTGAGTTAAAGCAGCTTTTATTGGAGGAAAAAAAATAAGCAAGCAAAATTCATCCTGTTTGATCAACACATCAATATATCCCTCAAGTGGAACCCATTTGAAAGTTTAGCATTTTTATTTTCCACTTCCCTTCAAAGAAGAAGGAAAGGAGGTAGGGTTGCTCTGAACGAAGCCCTTGCTGTACATCAGGTTGCTCCAAGTTGGCTTTATTGCTCATTTTTATAAAACAAGAATGTGGCTGCTTAAAGAAACGGAACTGTAACAATGCAACCACAGTGCAAAAGAAGCTCGAGAAATGCATTAAAAAGGATATTTTTAGAGCTAAACCCCTTTGTTACTCCTTTCAGCATCTGGGTTAGCTTCCGCCTCTTAGTTTAAGCTGGGCTCTGCCTTAGGCCGGAGGGAGGAGAGCGGCACTGACCAAAAATGAATCCTTCCTGTTCTGGGCTCCTCCGGTCTGCAGTCGCCCGCTCTTCTTACTCTGTGAAGAAAGCCCTTGTCCTCTGTGACGGGTTTTTCTGACAGCAAGCCCGGGAAAGGCAGGGATGACCACGCGCTCTTCTTCCCCTCTCTTTAAGGCCCGTTAGTTAGCATTTTATTCTGTGCTTTTGATTGCGCGGCCTTGGCCTCAGCCTGTGCCCATCCTTCGTAGTGCTCCAAGAGTGCCTTGCCAGGACCTTGTGCATCTCATCGGGAGATGACAGGTTCCTTCCTGCTCGCTTCATGACCAGTCTTATTTCTGAGTTTTGTCCAAACGCTGAGCAAGCTACTGTGGCTGAAGTTGAGACCGAGCTTTTGAATATGACCGACACCACCTTTCTCCCTGGACAGAGCTGAGATTTTCCAGACTTCCATCTCCGGGCTCCGTCTGGCCTTCCCTTCGCAGGAATGAAGGCCCAGCAAATAGGAGTTTCTTGACATGAAATCTTGGTGGTTTGGGGAGCCCCATGCACAGCAGACCTGGAGCTAGGCTGTCTACAGTCACCACTTTCAACTTTTACTTGCTTTGCAGGCACCTAGGCGATCTATTAGAGGTGCAGACCTTTCAGTCTGGCCTCAGCCTGTCCATAGCTCGCTTGCTTTTCTCTGTTGCCTCCCAGTGAGTGATTCCCCAAGGAGCCGTGGACTGTGGGCCCACAAGACTGTATGCATTTTTGTACTGTTCTACCGCCAGAGTAAACTTTTATCTGTCCCTTTATTTATGGCACCTGCCTCGTACACTGAGCTTTCTCTTTTTACAAGTCTCATCAATCTGTGGAAGTACAATCATCCATTTCATCTCAGAGGACGTATTCTCTCTCTTTAAAATTTATTTGCTTTATTTTTTCTCTGGAAGAGATATAGGGCATCAGTCTGTTTTAGACACAGGTGACCACCTTTGTTTCCCACCCGCTTCCACAGGGTCCTTCACCCACAGCCCTTAAAGCTGGGTGGCTGTACCGCATGTGAGACAGGATGGAAACAACCCGCCGTAGAGAGCCTAGTGCGGCAGAGATGGTGATGGTGGGTAGAAAACCTGTTCCAACAAGAGAAGCTTTTACCACCCGTGATCCTGTCATCTTCCCTGCCGTCTGGAGCAGAGGCTCTATCCCACTGACTTCCCAGCTCTGCAAACCAGCAAATTAGGAGCAGGAAACAGCGACCTTGGACAAACGTCCCAGACTTGTTACGTGGCAGACTTGCCCTTTCTCATACTGTGCTTGTAGCGCCCGCCGGGGCAGCGCGTGGCAGGCTCGCAGGAGCGCTGCTCTTCTGCAGGAGGAGCTGTGCTCACCGGCCCCTGTCTGCTGAAACCAGCAAAAGAATGAGGAGCTGCAATTTCAAATACCTCTCTTAAAAGGAAAGCTATTGGTTCTGTTTAAGAAGAAGGCAGGGGAAAAAAACATCTCAGGCTCTCAGGTTTGCATCTATACGTGCTGTATGCTGGTAGTGGAATATTCCTGGATCAGTTGCATCAGCAATTTTTATCAAATAACTCGAGTTTACTAATAAATTTGTTGAATGCACTGAAGAGTGACAAATAACCGTATAAAGAGAAAAGCTGGCTAGGCTTTCTTGACAGACACTGCTGCCTCTTTTTGTGGGGCTGTTTGTCACCAGCCATAAGAAGAAATGTCAGGACTTGATTTGTGGGCGCATCCCTACCTGAATTCCCACTGGTTTCATTACCACAGGAAGGCGAGAGAATGGGGAGGCATGTGAAAATATGGTTGTATGGTGCAGTGATCATCTAACTTAGCAAGCCTGAGGCAGTTACACTGCTCACAAATTTCTTCAGGAAGATGAAAGATGTTTTCTTTAATTAGTGCTCATGCCCGGAATCCTAGCTTTGGGTCTGAGAAACAACAACATGGAAATTCTCTGCTAGTCTTAGCTGTGTGCTGTGCGAATTGATATTAAAATCCAGCAAACCCAATCTGGTTTAGTCACTTGAAGACAAAACCAAAATGAGAAACTGAATGGATCCAACTGGAGAAATCTGTAACTGTGGCTTTGGGATCCTACATACCCTCTGAAATTCTGGTTCCTGGTGTGTCTTACTGAAATTGGGGGGTTCTCTTCAGCACGTGGCTGCCATGCCAGCACCATCTGCCCTTCAGTAGGTAACCTTGCTTTATTTTGTTGTGGTATTTTTTAAAAGGACTAGTGACAACTTCCCTATGAAACCAAAGCAGTCACGAGACTGATCCTGACGGTGCGGCAGAGCAGAAGAATGTAGAGCCCTCAGGTGAGTTCTCCCGTGCACTGTGTTTCGTCATGCACAAGCCCTGCTTTGCTCACAGGCAGCGTGGCTTCTCAACAAGACTGGAAGGTCTTTGCCATGATGTTGGTTGTGGACAGCGAGGTGTTTGGGAGGATTTTTGAGCTCTCTTCTTCTAACGGGTTTAGAAGCAATCAAGAGTGCTTCAGCAGAGGTTTTCTCTGCTAGCACAGATACCAAAACAAGGACCACATTATTCTAATAGCTTGATTTTTTTTTTTCTTTTTTTCTTTGAGAACATGCCTGTCAGTATTCTGCCAAGCAGGATGCCAGAGTTTTGTTCATGTCTATTCTTCTTTTTCCTTGTTGTGCTGGCGGACAAGTCAGCTTTTGAAGCACCTTAGAAGTGGGGCTCCGATTGCTGCTGCAGTGGAAGTTGTTGGTGTTCGCATAGGAATAATGACAAGGACTCAAGGAAAAGAGGGAGAGAAAGAAGTAAGGCTCAAATCCCAGGCAGGCACAAACCAGATACCCCTCTGTTCTGTTTCTCACAAGTGCCCATTACGGTTTTATTTAGGTGAAACCACAGTAAGGACAATTTGCCAAGGCAAGGAATACTGTTAAAGACGAGAGCATATCTATGCCATGTCCTGCTTCGCGAGTTTTCGTGGGAGCCTTTTAAACGTCACAGGCCAGTCTGTCTGAGCCACTTACGGAGGTTTGGCCAAGGTTTAGGCCTGCTGCTGCATTCAGTTCCTTCCTGCTCTTGGCAGGAGACACATGTGAGGATTCTCTGACTATTTAATACACAGTTTTTAAAATCAGTTACGTCTGAATTACAGAAGACAGGCAGTCTTGTCATGTAGGGCAATTAATTGGGGAGGTAGGATGTGTAAAATATTATTAATACACAGTCTACTTTACAAAATTAAGCACAAATGTGAATACTAAGGTTTGTTCCTCAAAACTTCTTTCTTGTAATCGTCTTTTGTAAGAAACTTGTGCAAAATAGCCATGCTTAGTTAGGAAACCAGCTGTGGTGCTCTGCAGTGGTATCTACTGGATGGGAATGGAGTTAAATCCAGTTGGCAGCCAGGGCTCAGTGTTGGGGCCAGCTCTGTTTAACAGCTTTATCAACGACCTGGATGAGGGGATCGAGGGCACCCTCAGTCAGTTTGCAGATGGCACTGAGCTGGGTGGGAGTGTGGATCTGCTGGGGGGGAGGAGGGCTCTGCAGAGGGACTTGGCCAGGCTGGATCCACGGGCCCAGCCCGGTTGGGTGAGGATCAACAAGGCCAAGGGCCGGGTCCTGCCCTGGGGTCACAACAACCCCACTCAATGCTCCAGGCATGGGGCAGAGGGGCTGGAAAGCTGCCCGGAGGAAAAGGCCCTGGGGGGGTTGGTTGAGAGGCGGCTGAATATGAGCCAGCAGGGTGCCCAGGTGGCCAAGAGGGCCAGCGGCATCCTGGCTTGTATCAGGAGTGGTGTGGCCAGCAGGAGCAGGGCAGGGA
>NW_009259528.1:878977-880034 GCF_000687185.1 Egretta garzetta
CCGTCCCGGGGGGGATTTAACAGCCGGGCAGAGGCGGTGCTGAGGGACAGGGTGTAGTGGTGGGATGGCAGGGGTAGGGGGGCGGTTGGGCTGGGGGAGCTTAGAGGGCTTTGCCAACCTAAATTACTGTGTTTCTACTGCACCCTTCTATGCTTTAAGGTGGCAGCCAAAACCTTTCACCACTGGAGATGCGTGCAGATATTTTGCCATTACAGCAGATGAAATACCACTTCAGGCAGCAAAATAACTAACCAGCTATTCATGTCAGTTCTCCTTTAATGTATATTTTTTTTGTATCTTTAATAACATATGCTCTGAACACAAAATATTTACCTAACTGGCAGTCTCTCCAAATTGGTCTTTTGAAAATTCTCCAAATGAGAAAACAACAAAAATGAAAAATATCCTTTGGCTTTCGTGTTGACTAAAATACACCTGATTGGCAAGTAGAAATAGTATTTGCCAGAGAAAACCATCCCAATCTATAAAAGATTATTGCTTTCTGCCAGTGTAAGTGCTTGTTTTGTAAAGCATGCCGTTTTATTTTAGTAACAACACAAACTTCTCGGGAGGAAAATCTGTTTCAACTCTCAGAAATACTTCAAATTCATCTCAGCAAGCGATGGGAGAGCTGTTGCCTTGTCGGTGCTGACACGGGTGTACGCCCAGACTAATTCGAGGTGTGTGTACCCAGCGCAGCACCGGCGTGGGCTCTTAACCAGCTCGTCCCGTGAGTTCTCATTCTTCTCTGACTTGGTTTACTGCACTGAAAAGCATCGTGAGACTTGGGCCCAAAAGGTCTGGTGATGTACATGGGGTGCTACAGTGTTGGTGAAACCTCTAATTGGAGCAGGCTGCAGTCTGGAGAGGCTGACCCTGCGTCCTCCTGTGTACAGGCTCACCGCAAAGTGGTGGCTTGCTCAGTTCGCTAAGTACTCTGCTTCACACTGGCATACCCAACAGGAATATTGGCAGTGGAAAAGTATGGTAAAATAATTAAAACGTGAGGGCTTAGCATTCTTATTTCATATATAATCATGCAAAACCAACACCCATC
>NW_009259528.1:880052-886906 GCF_000687185.1 Egretta garzetta
GAGCAGCACTTCTTCATTTTTCTTCTGTGAAGGATGCTGCTGTGCAGCTTGAGCTGTGATTTTTAAGAATCTGCACTATCAAATTAGAAAAGATGAACTAGTAATTGTGGTTGCTTAATGTGGCATTTAGATGTGGAGTGATCGCACAATTTGCTCCCCCCCCTTTTTTTTTGCTGTCAGCAAGAGCAATTACACTGAATTAGTGATTGATCAAAATGTAACTACCTGCTTCTGTCTATAAATCAGAGCTGCAAAACATTAAGAGGAATCGTTATCAGATGAGACGGACAGAGCTCACGGTATTTGGAAATTGTTTTGTGTGAAGCAACTGCTTCTGTCTCGTATTGCTCCTCCTATTTCCATAAGCTTTCTTTCTAGGGATCACTTCTGCCTGCCAGGCTCATGTAAAGCAAGCAATCATAGAAAATGTTCATTTTGGCTCATTTTTCTGCGGTCTGGATTTGGTGGAGCTGAAAGCTGTAGCGGGTATTTTTGGAAATCCCATTCTCATCCTGACGCATCATCTCCTATTTCTGTTCGGTACAGTCACAGAAGTTTCAATGCTACGGGTGCAGAATTTCCATCTTTGTGTTTCGGTAGTAAGAGTTGCGTATCCAGAAAACTGGCTCTTCTTTCTAAAGCAGAGGAAGAGCTGTGCAGCTGTAACACTTGGTAGAACTGCAGCTGTTCACGCCGAAAATTAAGAGCTGATACTTGCCACTGGCAGCTACGTATGAGCAGCGGTGGAAGGTAAAGGGAAGAGAGCTCAAACACAGTCATAGCCCCGTGTTGGTGGTTAAGTATTGTCCCTGGGCAGGGTTTAAACGTGGGAGAAGGGTCTGAATCTTTCCAGTGCCTTAATGCTGCAGCGAATGTAGCTGCCATGTCGATGAATTGTGGTTCCCAGTTCTGCTGGTGTCAGCCACGGTGGTGACGCAGCCTCCTTCAGTGCGTGATTTGCTTTCAGAAGCCCTGCGTGGTGAAGTACGAAGGTCCAAATTGATGAGGTTGCACGGTGCTCAGCTGTCACCTGGAAGGATTTATGGGCTGCCTGGGCCCCGAATCGCGGCTCCTCTGGACCCTCGTGTGGCAGTCGGTGCTCTGTCATGCTCTGGGCTGGGGAGCCGTCGCCCCCAGCTCTCCTCCCGATAGCTCAGCCCGTCCTGCCTCTCCTGCCTCACCGGGTGCCGGCGTCTCAGCATCCCATTTGTAATAAATGCTTTCAGACAGGAGAATGTTTGCAAAGAGATCGATTTGCAAGCTAAACTTCATTTTTCTGGTGTTTCCTGAATAGGGAAATGAAAAGCCTGTAGGGATCGTTTTCTTGAGAACAGCTTTTAACCAGAAAAAACCCAAACTCTGCATGAATCTAACAATTATGCTTGGATTTTCGCACCGCTGCTAACAACTGGCTAGAAGTCCTCCAGTCCTCTTGCAGGTCTGTAGTATAGCATTAGTGTCGGGGATCAATTACTTCGGAAGCGTCAGCTACGTCACGTCAAATTAGAGTGTGTGCCCTAACTACGACGTTATATCAGCGCTAATAAAGGGCTACCTCAGAGCAGGCTTTTACCAAGCGCTGCATTAACCTGCTGCCTTGTAAATGCTTTGTAGTGGTCTGTGAAAGCAGGTGCCTATGTGGCCACATGCTCTTTCCCGGTTTCCTTAATTCTCTTCCTCCTCAGCTTGTTTCTAGGGGTTGGGATGGGGGTCAGGATAACCAAGGAAATAGCTTCTCTTTGGATGGGAGTTGGAGAATTTGGCACTATTAACCTTAAAAAATAAGAGTTGATGTGATTAGACCCATCATGTTAAGAGTAAGATGCAATAAAAACTAAATAAGCAAAAGGGTGATACTGGCTCAGGAATTGCTATCAGTTTGAAGTGGATCCTTGAACAGATGTCTCGTTACTGGAGCATGGTGGTTCAGGAAGAGTTGCCAATAAGATGCAAAAACAAAAAAAAAAAAAAAAATCAGTCTGGGGATGGTACTGGTCAGGGCACAGAAGGGATGGAATGCAACATGGACTCGGTGGGCCTGAGTGATTGCGTCCTGGGTCTGGCATAGAGACCATCGCTGACATTCCAGAAGGCATCTGGAGCTCCAGGATGGGTGCTCCTGGCTGTATGTCTCCCAAACTTTGTCTTCAGGTGAAGGCTGGTGTAGCTGCTCCTTGTGACTGGGAGAGCTGGTCCTGGAGCGGGGACCTGGTCTCAGTTTTTGCTGTTGCATGTTCTAAGCATGCTGTTAAAGGTTCACATGGAGATGATTTCAAGTCTAATGCTACTTTGGGATGAGCCAAAGGGTTTGCTCACAATATTGCACTGTATGAGAACTTAGAGCTGTGTAACACGCGTAACATGCTGCGGGGGCTCTGCTGTGTTTTCCCGTTACGCTTTTGAGCAAGGAAACTCCTTGTACTTTCTGGATGGTGGAATAGCAGTGTCTGATTTGTAGTTGTTCCCATTAGCTGTGGTTGGCTGGTTGTACTTGTATCTTCTGAGTTTGTGTGAATATAGGACTTAGTTTTACTTTCTCAATTGCCTGTGAAAAGTAAATATTAAGTCCTTGTGCTCAATTAAGTTAGCACAGCTAACTGCTGAAGGAGCACTATTAAAGTTGTGAAGTCAAACATACAAATATATTAGTGGCTCTGAGTTCTGGGTACCCTCACCCTCAGTGCAAATGTCCTCTACCATGTTGCTGCCTCTGGCCAATGCTGAGTTCCAGGATCGCTGTGCCCGAGTTTGACTCAAGAGGTTGAGGTTTCAGGTTGGGTTATGGGTTAGGATACAAGTCTTGTGGCTTCCCAGCAAGACAGACAGTTCCCCACCACGCTGCCAACCAGGGTGGGAGAGATGTGGCCTGAGACAGATCTGGCAGGTCTATCCAACTCCCAGATTTATCTTCCCAAATCTCCCTGTTGACCTCTGCCTACCCAGTCCACTGGGGCTTGTTGCTTACACCTTCAGCTTTCCACCCTTTCCCATGGCAGGAGGGAGGAGTGTCCTCAGCAGGGCCAACGAGGGCTTAACTCCCACCCGTCCCTGAGCAGATCCGTCACCCCCTTCCCTTGTGGATCTGACCCCTCCTGAATGTGGGACTCTGTTTCCAGTGGTTCCCCAGCTTCCGTGAACTGAATTGTTCTGGTCCTCCTAGGCCTTTCTTCTAGGAGTTGTGCCCAAAAGCTATGATGTCCCTGAAACGGGTTATATGTCCAGTCTGTGGGTTGTATCTCTTAGATGAACTGTAGAAACCCCTAGCTACGGAGAATTGAACCAAAAACCCCTTCTGAGTCTCAGGAGGAAAAGCAGATACGTCTTCCAAGATGACTATTCCAGTAGGAAATGGGTTAAGTAAAAAGAATCAGTTGTAGGTTAAAATTGTGCAGTATGTTGTCCCAACAAACTCAGGTGCAGGGAATAGCTACTGTTAGAGAGGATATACAGGGACAAACTGTTGGTAAATAGTATGCAAATTTGGCTCCTATGTTAATTCACTACCGCATCAGTAGCTTCGTGGCAGTCCTCAGAAATTACTCTTAATAAATTGCTTGTAATTCGTTCCTAAGTATAAGGAAATCATCAGCCCTCACTTGCTGAATATTTTAAGTCCTAAATTAGGAGTGCAATGGTGATACAGATCTTGATTCTGGAACCCATACGTGTCCATGGAGTTACGTGTTCAACACCACTGAAAGGTGGAAAAATCAGTGATTAAACTGAGCTCCTTTAAATGCATTGATATGAATAAATACTGGCTGAGCGGCTCTGTCACCACGAGCTAAGCTTTCAAGAGAAGGAAAACAAAGGGTACTGCGAACTGTGCCTGGCAGTCTGACAGTACTTGCCTTTTTCCAGCCTCAGCGGGGTACGTGTTCGTGATGCCGGTCATGATTCGTAGCTCCTGTTTTGTGATACAGTTTTAATTATCTTCCAAATTGCAGCCCAGCGCTGCTTCTGTAAGTGGGGGGGGGAAAGGTAAGAGTCGATGAAGCAAGAGCGGTAAATCTTCCAGGTTTCCTTTCACTTCCAGATTGCTCTGAAAAAGAGCAAATAGGAGGACTTGTAATGAAGTATTCCAGTGTTCGGTATACAACAGGTTTAACATTTTAATGCAAACTCACTTTTATTTTTAAACTTTTTGGACAACTTCTTGCTTTGCCTTTTGCTCTCTTAGCTTTTGTCTGTTCTCCCCTGAAATGGAATGGTCATAAACCTGCGTGGCTATTAACAGATGTAATGGCACAGAGTGAATAGCGATGGATTGTGGGACCGATGGAGCCGGCGCCACTGGGATCCTCGAGCCGTGCGGCAAGGGGAGGCCTTTCCTCCTCTCCTCTGTGAGGAATAGGTGTGAAACTAAGCCCAGACCTCGTGCCTTTATTTTAGAACATTCCTGTTTTCCAAATGGCTGATAAACACAATTATCCAAGTAAGGAAAATGTAAATAATAATATTTAATCAGGTAAGCATATAATAAATGCTTAAAGGTTTTGCCTTTTGTTAACATGCTTTAAGCCTGTAGAGGAAAACCTGGAATTTGATATGTGGAATAAGGAAATTACTTTCAGGTAAAAAGTGGTGATTTTAGAGTGAAGTAACTGTAGTCATTCCAAGCGACTTACCTGCAAACCAGTGATGTTTGTTGCTAGAATACGCCTGAGGTTGAGAGTCAGACTTCAATTTCCACGTTTCCTGAGACCTGCTGTATGGCGCTCTGGATCCCTGCTTTTTTCCAGTTTCACCTGTGCAACGCTTTAGGCACATCAAACACTTTAAATGCAAAGTGGAGAACAGAGCAAATTACAGAGCCTCAGATCTCCTGAGGTGGGGAAGGATCCTTCAGCTCTCACCGGAATTTCTCCCAGCACTTCTGCCTCCCAAATTGTGCCTCTAGAGAGAGGGAAGAGGAAGGCGGAGACAGGAGGACGCGTGTCTTTGTGACCTGAAGGTAACCAAATAAGGAAGATACAGAGGAATAGTTTGACTTCCCCCCAAACTGCAGGGATCCATTTATCATCTTGCTTGTGTTAATCGGACATTTGAGCAGTTGTTTGCATCTTACTTTCTGTTAATCAACATATCCAGCGCAGTTTGCCAGGAGCCAGGGTTCACTGGACACCAGCTTGGGATCCAAGCACGAGTGCGCTGGTACAGACAGTCATTTGTCTTGAACAGAGCCAGGAATTAATGAATTAATTGATGGCGATGCTAGCTCGCTGCTGTCTGCGGTCCAGGGTTTGCTTTTACAGCCGCAGGGGTGCATGGGTGAGAGATCTGAACGCACCCTGCCTTGGCTAGGCTGACTGTGTGCACGGCACCAGGAATAAACTCATGTGTTCTCCATATACAGCAGCTCTTACAGGCGGTCGTCTTTCCCATGAAATGCCTCTGGACTCCCCAGGATTGAATGAATGCCTTTCTCCATCTTAAAGTTTCCAAAACAAACCGCTTTGTGGGAACAGGCAGAGATGGAAGGAGAGGGGTCACATCTTACCCCTCTTTGAGTCGAGGGGTGCAGGGAAGCAGAATCCTCTGTGTTTCTCTGCAAAGAGCCTCCCTCCCCAAAAAGCAGCCAGCAGCAGCAGCTGTGTGAGGCTGCGTGGGCGCTCCGGTCCGTCCTCCCACGGGAAGCATGTGGCCAGGCCTGTCTGCTGCTTTGGGGAATTGGGCTCCTTTGTTTCCTTCTTGGAAGGGGTGAGCCCTACTTCGAGGGCTCTGGCTGCAGGGGTGACTTGTGGAAGCAACAGTATTGCCTGGTGTGAGTTTTTGGCACATGTATTTGGTGTGCTTCCTTTCAAAGGGAGTGCTACATGTGCTCCTGCAGCTAGGCTGGGTGGCAGACGAGTGTGACGCGTTGTCTTTGATGTTAAAAGTTAGTAACTGCGCTGGTTTGATCTTGGGCGGTGAAATTCCAAAGTGTCACTTTGACTGTAACTGTTTGCTCTGTTTTCCAGTCTGAGAAGGAGATTTCTTCCCCCATGGCTTCTCTGCCATGATGACAAAGCGAGGCTCTGCCACCTTCCCCTCCCTGCTTTTCCTCTCCTCCTAAACTGGCACGCAAACCCAGTTCGTAAAACACAGCAAACATGTGTCTGCCACTGAAAAAGGGCTTTTGAAGTTGTGTCCGTGTAAATCGTTAGGTGGCATTTAATGTGCCGGAATGCTTGGACTGGCGTTCCTGTGGGTATGGTTGAGGTTTGGATGCCTTCTCCCGAGATACGTGCCAGGTAGACTGTTAATACATTTTTCTATATTTTGTCTTTTTCCTGGCGTTTTTATTTCCTTTTTGAATCCTGCCATCTCAGGGTATCCAAAGCAATCTTTTCTCTCATATTAGCCTGCTTCAGTACCATCCAGTCACAGAAGTGGAAAAGTGTTCTGCTGAAAAAGTTAATTTGGGAGGTAAAGTATGCTGGGAGTGGTAAATCCACCTCTAGCAACTCTTTGCTTGTAATTTGTTTGGGAAGTCCTTACTTCCTCGTGTTTGTAGAGGTTTATTAAAAAAAAATGCATCAACGACAACATAGATAAGTACAAACCCAAAAGGCAAGCTGGCAAGCAAAGTGCCCGCGGGAGGGAGAAGGTGTCTTCCCTTCCTTAAACATACAGCCCTCAAATATATAAGGCTCTGCCCAACTGTTGAATTCCCAAAGGTGTCGTAAAGTGACTGATGGATGAATGCTGTCGCCAGAACATCAGCTCTCCCCTCCCCCAAAAGGGGTTCAGCATGTAGGGCAAGATCCTGAAGCTGCACACAGTGTTATGGGGATGGGAAATGTATCCCAGACTTGGTCCTGAGCTGATGGTGGTTTTTGTTTTGTTTTGTGTGGGGGTTTTTTTGTTTTTTT
>NW_009259528.1:887063-887415 GCF_000687185.1 Egretta garzetta
GTCAGGCACTGGAAGGGGCTGCCCAGGGAAGGGGTCGAGTCCCCACCCCGGGGGGGATTTAACAGCCGGGCAGAGGGGGTGCTGAGGGCCAGGGTTTGGGGGTGGAATGGCAGGGGTAGGGGAACGGCTGGGCTGGGGGAGCTTAGAGGGCTTTGCCAACCTAAATGGTTCTAGGATTCCAATCCTGTTGCTTTCTACTGTTGCCAAAGTGGCCACTGAGCACCATAATGAACATGTTCTCCCTGCCGTACACCACGGGCACTCACACTGACAGGCTGTGGGATCTGCACATTGTGAGAGTGTTCTCCAGGTGACCCTTTCATTAATCCTGATAACTAAAATGGATTTTCTG
>NW_009259528.1:887481-902700 GCF_000687185.1 Egretta garzetta
AAAGAGGTCTGTTAGGCTCAGGTGGACCTTCAGGTAGTTCCCAGCACAGTTAGGTTGTCTGAAAAGTGGCACTCTTGCAGGCGGGATTAATAGCTTATTTAAAAGGTGTAAATCCCTCCTAAATCTTTGAGCTGCTTGTGCCATGTATTTCCCAGTCGTGGCTGTGTTGCTCTTGGCAGCGGGCAAGGCAGGAGGGAGGACGGAGGGGGGGTCTCTGAGAGTAGCTGAAAGTGGTTTGGTTTTGTGAGCCAGCTCGCTCTCCTTATTAATGGCTCAGCGTGCCATCGCTTTTTCGGTTTCAGACCTCGTGTTTGAGCTGGCAGCACAGTGAAGGACCTCCCTGCAATTCAGTTGGCGCTGATCCCGTCCTCCTTGACAGCCAGAAAGTGTGAGCAGGAGCCGTTCAGGCTCCTATCCTGCACCGGGTGCAGAGTCACTGTCATCGTTTCCCTGTGGAAAACATCAAAAGATATCTAATGCACCCCCTCACCTCTCCTGCACAGAGACGGCAGCAGGTTTGAGGATGCTTTGGCAGTGGAGAAACGTCAACGTGCTCCGCTGGTGGTGTGGTCATCAGTGAGCACCGTCAGCTTGGAGCTGCCGTTCAGTTTTGCTCTGCTTTTCGTACTGAGGCGTGCCCTTGCCTGCAGGTTTTTGGCAGTGGATCTCTCTGCTCGCTGCAGATGTCCACATCTTATTTCTCCGTCCCTGTGCCCACATAGAGTGCTTCTCCTGTGGTTGGGGTGTCGCTTTCTGTGGCCATGTTGTCTGAAGAGGCACCTCAGTGTAACCCAGTGTGATTTGATCGGGTCTTCTGGATGCCAGCTGTCATCCAGAGCTTGCAGCAAGTGGCTTTGGTACTGCACCGCCTACATCAGTGGCCTCTCTTCTCCTCCCTTTAGCCTCCTGTTCCTGCACTCTGGTAGCCTCCAGCGTTTTGGTCTTGTGGGTGCTGAATATGGCTGTGTCAAGCCACATGCCCTTCTCAGAGGACGTAGGGCAGGGAGGGCTTGCTTGGCTTCAGGAGGCAGACACATCTCCATTAGAGGTGAATCCTTTGCTAATTCCTGTTGCGGAAGGTGAGCAGGGTTTCTAGTTACCCAGCAGAGGTTCTCATCTGTAGTTGCTTTTAGGCAGTTTTGTATGCTTTATTTTATACAATCAAATTTGCAAAGGCTGAAGCTCAAAGATGGATCAACAGTTTGTCAGCAATGGTATTGCTTTCTGTTTCCAAAGGGTAAATAATGTTAGCAGAGGCAGTGTTCAATCACGAGATCAAGTGGAAAGGGTTTGCCCATCCAGAGCTTAATAAATTGATTTTTAGGGAGCATGGCTTCCTCCCATGGGTGAGTTTGGGGTATCCTCACTGTGGGGCTCTATGAGATAGTTTGCACCACTGGTGACAAATACAATGCACTAGAGAAACCCATAATCATCATCTGTATTTATGGCTCTGCAGTGTTGTGAAAGGTACAGTTTTCTATCCACTAGTGTTCAATATAACTTTATATACTTGTTATTAAAACCCTCGAAGTGTCAGGGCAATTATAGGTTGTAGGAGGAAGGCAGTCACTTGGAGAAGTAGAAGAAAGCTTTATTCAAACTGCTCAATGGAAAGGAAATTAATATATCCTCTTGGGAAATAGATGGGAGTTAGTTCTTGAAAATACAATGAAGTTCCTAGGAACAGGAGTAAATAATCTCCCTCAGAGGAAAAAAAAATCTGTGTAAAAGTTCAGCATTGGGACCTTCTTTGGCTTTTTCTCCTCCTTCTCTCATCTCCTTCTGCACTCGCAGAGAAATAAAACAAAGCACATGAGTTCTGTGGGTGGTTCTGTGTTTCTTTCGCTTCTTTTCCGAAGCTCTTGTCTGTAACCTTTCCAGCCCTTTTGTCTGTGTTCTTCCTTAACTAATGCTCCCTTCTGCAATTTTAATCTTTATTTACAGACTTCAGTCCAGTGTGAGCTTTCTCGTGATTTATGCAATCGTGAGTATTCACCCAGAGCTCTTGGCACTGGTGTGTCTGCTATACATTAATTAGGGCTTGATTCTTCCAAGTCTTCTGCATTTCATACCTGACGGACTCTCTGAGCTCTCTTCATCGCGCCCTTCCTCTTTCCCAGGAGGAGGTCTGGGAACAAACGGCCCTTTCAGCTCGAGGGGCTGAGACACGCTGGAACTCTTTGGCAAACTGATGTGGACGAGCAAATGTACTACCTCGTGGTGAAGCCTGGGCTGATAAAAGCTGCTGCGTTGCTTGCAGTGGAGCATAGAAGCAGTTTTGGAAGTAAGCAGAAAGCATCCCGTGCACTGCTGTCTGACTATGGACCCTCTAAAGTGCCGCTTCAGAAGGCTGTATGGGAAGATGGCTCCATTTCATGTAACTCATTCTCACAAGTGCATCGCCTGACTTAGCTGCGATTTGCAAGAAGTTTTGAATGGGGAGGGGGAAAAAAATCCCAGATGTGAGAGTTTGCATGCACGCTGGGAGGAAAGCCTGCACAAGCGAGAAGAAAAATGTTTGGTGCTGGCAGTTACCCAGCAGAGCTCCTGGGTGGCGCTCCAGGAATGACCCCAGAGGAAGGGGCTTTCTTCCACGCAGAAGGCATTACGGGTAAATAAGTGGGGCATCGCTTTGCATTCCAGTGAAATACAGGATGACCCTCTGGGGTGTGTTCATGCAGTAAATGGTGCAGTATTCCAAACAAGCATCCCGCTTCTGGGTGTGACGTGAGGAAGCATTGCATGTGGGTATGTAGGAGTTAGGAAGTTTCCAGGCAGGAAGCGTGAGGCCAGGCAGAGGAAAAGGCTGCCCTTGCCATCCCTGCGGCGGTACTGGAAGAAGACAGGTGAACTGCTGGCGTTCAGCATCGGGTGCGCGTGCCTGGGGCTTCTGCGTCTTGAAATACCCGTTGGCATCTGCGGGCGGTTGCCCATGAAAGCAGGCATGAAAGCAAGTGTTTGCTGTGCGAAAATAACCGCAAACGTGCCAAGCCTGTTCCCCATCCAAAATAAAAAACTCCTAGTCAGATTTTGTTGGCCTGTGCGCTACTACTTGATAAGTTGAGCTTTAATGCTTGGCCCTTACGCTTTTCATGTACTACTTGTTTGAACAGGAATACGAAAACTTCTGGCTTGCTGAGGACAACTTGCTTCATTGCACCACGTAGCACGAAGCTGCTGACTGTGAGCTGAAAACTCTTTGTAGGCAGAGCATCAGATCTGTCTGCTTTGTTTTCTGAAATTGCATGCCCAGAGAGAGCAATATCAGATTTTTTTTTTCTTTCACAGTCAAGAGACTGGTGACAACACAGAAGCAAAATGGGACTTGCCAGTCTATATTACCTCCATCAGTTAATGTCAGTGCGCTGATTCTTGCTTCTCTCTGATGTCTACAGGCAGTAATAAATCACATTTGACCGCGCCAACGTGCTGATTTGCAAACATGAAGTAGCATCTAATAAAAATATGCATTTCAGATTTTTAAGGAGTAGACATTGGATTAACCTGGAGTAGTGCAAATTGCAGCTGCAGTGAACTGAAGCTTTGCTATTTGAAAGTTCAGCGTATACTTTATGTATGCAAAACTAATTAAAACTCAATTTGCTTGTGTTTTCAGAAGAGACTTCAAATACATTTGACTGAGAAATCACATCCTTCTATATTACAAGGTGTTTCCAATCTTGTAATTTTCCCATTTGTCAACTTTGATTTTAAACAAGAGCTCATAGCGCAATCTTTTTCTCTAGCAGTGATTGGCTCATAAGAATAAATAATTATTCTTACCTTGATAGTTCAACTGGATGGTACCCAATACCATATCAAAATGTCTTCAAACATCCTCACAGCCCTTTTAGGTTGTCTTGTCCGTGGAGGAGGGGGCACGTTGTCATGTTTGTACAACATGAGCAGCCCCTATCAGTCTGACTTCCAGCCCCTAGGATATCCATTCCCAGAAATGCCGCTACCCCCTACCCTAAACTTTCTTTCCCAAAGTACAGCGTAGTTTTTACATATACACACTTCTTCCCACTCCTTGGTGTGGTTCAGAAATCCTCAGCCACCTTGTGGGCGGATACATCTGATACCTGCAGAGGTGCATTCTGCAGGGCAGGCTTTTCTGGTGCATGTTTTCCATACTGGCGTGGGTTCAACAGCATTGAATTTTCTAGAGAAAAACAAAAGTGAGAAGCAGGTCTGGTAAAGATAAGATTGAAAGAAGGATTTTTAAGTGCTTACAGCTGGCCTGGTACCTCTGCTGAGAAAAGGTCTGTGCTGCTGGGCTTTCCCAAGGCAGCAGACAAGCAGACTGGCCTTTCTTTTAAGAAAAGTGTAAGTCTGAGCTAGTTCTAGTCTTATTTTAGAAAGAAGAGGCTGCACAGAAGCTGAGCTAGACGTGCCTGTGCTCTAGTTTCTGTATATGGAAAGTGTTGTTTTGGATGCGCGTGCTGCTCTCGCCTGAGCCTACCAGACACCCAACTCTGCAATTTTACAACTTCCATGACACCCTTCAGCAGTGTGTCTGTCTGCTGCCGGAGGGATGAATGCCATGTAATGTAAATATGCGGGGCTGCAAGGGCGGGGAGAAGGACAAAGCATGTCGTTTAGATTAAGCCCTGGTTTCTTGCCTCAGACCTGCCACCCTGGTTCTTAGGTGATGGCATCTGGTCATCTAAACAAGTAGCTGGATGATAAATTTGCCTTTTCTCCATCTCGGAATAATGACTTTTACATACTTTGTTTCTTCTGCTTTCCTCCCACTTCTTATTCTCTGAACCAAATGACCTCCTAATGCTCATGTATTTTTTTCCAAATTACTAGCTCCTTAATGCTTTCCACAACAGCTCCCCCGTTCCCTTTCTCAGGTGTAAGCTGCCGTCTGGAGTGAGGCATCCATACGTGGCCTTCAGAGATTCACAGCTCTGTGTTTTAGCTGATTTTTTTCAGCCTCGTAACCCTCGTACTGGTGGTGAGACTGCCTGGTCTGCAGCAAGGAAATGCAGATGGTCCTTTCTGGCTGGCAGAGAATGTTCAGCTCAGCCTTCGTTTTCCTTCAGGTTGTATGCAAACCATTTCTGCTCGTTGCGCTCTCTTTTGATTTGTCTGTAGTGATTTCATGTCCCCTGGAGAAAGCAGGGACAGGATTGAATTTAACTGAGAGAAAGGAGGCGAGTACAGCCGAAATCATCTCACTTTCCCAAAGCATCCACACTTTGCTTGTTACCGTGTCTTAGGCACAGGCAAGGCAGAATGACTGTTTAATCCAACCTATACGTCTTGCATCCTTTCCCCGTTGCTCAGTGAACTCTTGATTTTCAGCGCTGTGCTTGCATGCTGCGGGAGGGAACAGCCCGTGTCGGCTGAAACGCTCTGGGGAGCCGCGGGGACTCGGCAGCTGCGCTCATTTGCGGTACGAAGGGAGCATGAATTTGAGAACCGGTGCTGGGCCATACAAGAGCACAATCTGTTAAAGAAATGGAAGTCATTCCTGGGTACGTGTCCTCCACACGTTTAGTCTGAACCCTGAATCCTCCAGGCCCGTGAGGGTCTCTGAGGAGTCAGTGCTTTGGTTGCTACTGACAGGTTTTTTTCCTATCCCTGGTTCTCTTCTTGATTGTTCTGGATGGTTCATGACACACTTGACATTTTTTTATAAAATTCGTGCTGAGACAGTGATGCTATTTTCCCCTGTCTCCCTAGCAGAAAAAAGCTATAAACTGTCCTTCCTTCACCCGTAGGGTGCTTTTGAGGTCTTAAATCAGAGTTAGGAGTCTTCTCAGTGCAAAGTAGACTAAATAACAGGCTAAAATAACTAAATAGTGGGCATTCATCTCCCTGTGAGGCTGCCAGATAGAAACTGGAGGGGGAGCAGCTCCCAAGCCCCCTCTCTGCACACTTCTTTCCCTGTATACAGAGCTGAGAGGTATTCAGGCTCATAGCAAAGAACCCTCTGCCATCTCAATTTGCTCCTGTAGTGTATTTCCCTGCGTGGCATTACCCATGATAGACTTTTTCTGGGATGCGTGGCTGGCTGCAGCTTTCTTCTCCTGCTAACCTTGCTCTGTTCAGTGAATCAGATGGTTTTGTTTTCAGCAGATGTTTCTGCCTCAGATCAGTGGAGAGTCTCTAGATCATTTTACTCCTTTCTGTCAAGTGATTGAATACCAGCCGGAGGTGTAGCAAGGATATTCTCACCTGCCAAGATTTAAAACAGCTCCATTCTTTACCATACTCACTCATACTCCTGGTAGAGAAGCTTTATGCGTAAAGCTTGAAGAGAACAGCATTACTGCTGAACGTGCTCTCCCGCAGGCTGACGCTGGTGTGGCATGAGAAGTCCCACTGCAGTATCCGTAAGGATCTCATCTGCTTGATGGGAGCCCGCTGTGACGCCAGCACGGTGTGCCCTGGCAGATGAAACCAGATGAGCCTGTGCCATTAACCACCCCATCTCCTCGTCTCGAGGGCCTTGCTGCAGAGCACGACTCGGGCGAAGGCTGAGTGTGCATCTGGTGACTGGGAAGGGCTGGCAACTGGCTGAAAAGAGGAATGACCCTGGTGTGCTGGTCAACTGGTGTCTCAGTTTAGAAGCTTAGAGTAACTAATGGAAGTTCTTCAGTTTGTTTTGAAAGTGCTTGGGACTCTAGCAGTGCCCCTCTTAGTGGAGAATTATTTTTGTTAAATGGAAAACTATTTGTTTTCAGAAGAAATTGTTCACTTTTTGCCTTGGGGGGAAAAACGAGTAAAATTTTGGAGTGCCAATTTTATCAGTAACACTTGGCTGTCAAAAATGCTACTAAGTTTTATTGACCAACTATTCAAAAACTCTTTGTGTCTGGAAGAGAAATGAAAACACCAAAATGCTACTGGTTCTGTGTAACTCAGAAACCTGGGCTCATTGCAGGTGTCAGCTGAAAACATTGATTTATTTGAGACCTTTTCCTGCTTCATCTGAGTCACTCAGCTGAGAACTTTGCCTGTTGGCTCAGGCTGTGGTCCGAGCTTCCCTTCCAGCTGCCAGGCCCGTGAAGGAGGCCATAATTCAATCTCATCCCAGGTGTTATTTCCAGTAAAACATAGGGGAGAAAGGAGTTGTGGCTTTGTGAATATGAGATCTGTAGTTGTATCTGCAGCCTTACTGTTCACACCTGGAGCACTGTGTGATAAGGTGCCACATTTCTAAAGACAAGAACAGTGGAAATTCCAAGAATATTTATTTTTTTTTCCCTTCAAATGCGCATCTTCAGTAATGGTAATGATATAATTATATAGCCCTTTTAGCTCCTCTTTTTCTAGATAGAGGAAGCAGATAGGGTGTAGGATACTTTAGGTCAAGAGGGACCTCGGGAGGTCTCAAGTGCAGCGTCCTGCTCAAGCAAGCTCTGGGGTCAGACTGCTTGGGGCTTTATCCAGTCTGGTCCTGAAAATGTCCAGGGATGGAGCCTGCACAAATACCACATGCTCAGGCTGGTGTCCTTCATGTTACTTGCCCCCAGTGGCCATCAAGCAGGTAGAGAACTGCAGAGGCGAAGGCAAATGGCCCGGCTGGCTCTGGTCTCACTCCTTGGCCAAGCAGTATGGGCTGGAAGGATCAAATAAGTCTAAATCTCGAGATGTCCCCCGGGTGGATTATCCATACAGTTCTCTTCACATTATTTAACATCCATAGTAAGGCAATGGGAGAGGTAGTGAAGCAGCACATGCCGCATCACTAATGGTGCAATGCACTTTAAAGGCAATGTAGCACTTGAATGAATCCAGCTAAAATTGAGCTGGTAAAACCCAACACTATTGTGGTACTGCCTGAAGGAGGGAAGGACTCTCCTGGTTACTGTAGGATCTCTGCCTTGAAACTTGGTTCCGGTCTTGAGTATTCCTGGACTGGTTCTCGCTCGGCTAGCTGGCGGTGAAGGGTGCGTACCCCCTGTCTGTCCTCTGATCTGCGGCTTTGTATGGGGCTCAGGGCTTTGGACATGTCCAGTCCTTCAGCTACCTCTTTGCTAAGCCAGAAAACTTGTAATTTGGGACAATCTTTGTTTTCCTACCCCTGAGATCAGAACTGACCAGGGCATGTACGTTGTCTGGCCGATGTCAAGGTACTTGTGAGCCCAGTGGGCCTGTTCACTTGCTCCGTGGGGCATGTTTTAGCCCCACAAAGTGTCTTGCAGGGATGTGGCCAGTGTAAGGGGCTGGAAGAGCCCATTCCAGGATTTCCCTTGAGGTCTTTTTTCTTTGTAAAGTGTGGTTTCCATTCAGCGGCGTTTGGCAGTCAACTGACTTAATGTCCTAAACAGTATTCAGAGTGTGGTATTATACAAGGTCGTATCCGTGGGTATACACTTGTATAATCAGGTGTAAAATATTACTGGTGTGTAAATTTTTTCAATTTTAGTCTTTTCTTATTTAGTGGATTTCCAACACCTGTATGAAGTGCCTGGTTTTTTTCCCAATGTATCTGTTCTTTTATCATTGCCTTTCAAGCACATGCTTACCGTGGGTGTAAGAGGGAGACCAGGGAATGATGTTATTGCTATTCAAAGGGATCTCAACCTCTGGTTTTGTTTAATAAGAGATTGCAATGATTGCATGTCCCGCTATCACTTAGCACATCACAAAACAAGTCTGGTTTTCATTTTAATTAAAAGAATAAATTAAAATTGGTCACTTCAAGTGTTTTATATGTTTATAGCTTCAATCTTTTTTTTTTTGGCTAACGTTTTGAAACACTTCCAGAATGTTTTGTAAAGCCAGGAAATGAAAGCCAGAGCTCTAAAGAGCAAGGGAGGAGGATTGTAACTAGAAAATAAATTTGGATAGGGTAATCTAACAGCTGTGTAGGGCAGGTGAACAAAGTACGGCTTTTCTCGGGGTATTCAACAGAAAACATCTCAGTATTGTAAGGGAGATGAACTTAAGTGTCTTAGAAGGCCTGAGGAAAAGGAGAATAAATCAGGGTTTCTCAGCATTTGAAATATGTCAGTAACAGAAGTGTTGTTATGGAGACCCTGAGGATGAGAGTAAAGTTTCTCATCTGTTGCTTTGTTTTTTGGAGAACTAAGTCTGTGCAGTTTGGAGACAGCCATAAACCAGAGATGCTCGTGGCGCCGGGAGCAGAGCTGGCCTCGGGGTCAGCACTCCTCAGCCGTCTCCTTGCCCAGCTCCCATGTGATCGACCTGCCTTCTTGATTCCTTCCCTCTTTATGAATCATAAAACCATTTTCTTCCTATCCTGAAAGGTGGTGTGTCATTTATCGAAGAGTTTCAACATACAGCTGGAGCCTCTTCACACTTCCCACCCTCACTCGAGGTTGCCCAAGGGGCTGCTGTGGCCCATTTACTAAAGGCTGTGTGCACGTCTTGAAGACACAAGATCTTGTGTAGAAATATTCAAGTGTGGATTTATCCGAAGGGGTCTCTGATGAACACCCTGATGTGAAAGCACCCATACCCGAGGGCGAGCTGGCTTGTGATGTGTTCTCGTACCCTATGGGTTTGCTGCAAGTCAGGGTAGTAGATTACTCACAGGCTGCATTTATTTTTGAATCTAGTTCCTGCAGACCTCCCATCGCAGCGAAGTCCGGTTCGTTATATCCCTCAGCGTGTGGATGCACCAGCGGGTTGTGCTCGCAGGAGACTGAGTACCAGAAAGGGGCAATTTGCACTTGTGGCATCGCAGCCACAATTCAAGGTTGAGCCGCTGAGCCAAAATGGGGCTTGGAGACAAGCACCGCAGCTTGGCAGGGCGGACTGCGTCCTTCCACAAAGTCACGTGCTCGGGGGAAAAGGAATCTGTGTTTGAGACCGTTGGGTTTGTTTGCTTTTGAGGTTGAAATGTAGTATTTATCGAGGTAAGCCTGAGTCAAATTCAACCAGCCAAGCCAGTGTACCCTGAAAAGTATTCAGGCTCTTCAGTATTTTATCTAGGATAAATACAAAACTCATCTATTCTATTTGATTGCTTTTTTTTCCCCACATACAGGTTTCAGAAGCAATGGGTAAGTGTGTATGATGAACCACCGCCATGACCTGCGTGCACCCGCCGCTGGCTGCAGGAGCAAGTGTTCTCTTGAATCTATCTTAACTGTTTGAGTTCCTCAAAAAACAGCAACTCAAACTGAGCAATGCCCCAGCTTGTAAATCACAACTGAAATTTTTCTTGGCATGCTCTGCTATCCACTAGAAAATTGAGGAAGTGTTGCAGCTAGAAACCCTCTTACGTTGAAGTTGTGTCTGTATGGGTGCTGTGCAGTGTTAACTGTTGGTACAGTGGGGGGATGGTGAAGAAGATTTTAGTGTTTAAGGGAGGACTGTGGGTTTTATAGGTATTTATGTCTGTATACCCTAAATATGCCTCTCTGCACCCGTCTCCTCGCCCTGCCTCCCTCCGTGCTGTTCAGTGGTGCCTTCGTGCGTTGCCCTCTGGCTCCGTGGCCGCTCTTGCCCTGAAGCCCAGCAGCCGGGGTGCGGGGAGGTGCTGCCTGTGGCTGGGGCAGTGGGTCCTGTTGGACCAGGCTGGACCCCGTCTGTCAGCCCAAGGGACTGTGGGCTTTGAGAGCAGGGATAAACAGGTTTGTGCAAGCCAAGGCTTATCTTGCTTTCCCAAATTATCCCAAACTGCATCAGATGGGGTTTCTTGCAATCCTTCAGCTGATCCTTTGGGTAATACGGTTTCTGTAGTCATGCACTGAACGTGGTCTATTCTTGCTGTTATGTGAGTAATCGCGTAGTCTGCCACGTTGAATCCTACTCAGGAGCCTGCCTATCTCTCCATCTGCCCCCCAGTCCATCGTTTTATGAGCATCTTCAGTGATTCAGGCAGACTTGTTAATTTTTTGGGAGGCTCTCCAGTTGAGGGGGAGAAACTAGAATCAGTGCAGGGCAGACGAGAAATTCATGCTGAGGTTTGCTAGTGCTGTCACAGACAAAAAGCATCTGCTAATGAGTTACGGCCAAGAGAAGAGGTGTATGGCCTTGCAAGGCACCTGTGTGACTCTGCTTCGTTAGGACGCTCCGTGCTGCCTCTAACAAATCTCTCCCACACAAACATTTCTGATCTCTGCTAACTGGCTTCTTGTTTCTTCCATGGTTTTTTTCTTCATTTTTTTTTTTAAACATCTGAATAATTTTCAGGAATGTTGCATATTAGACAAAACTTGATTGGACTTTAATTGCATTTTTTTTCATATTCTCTGTCTGCTCGATAGCTGTCTCCTTGAGTCCTTGTTATCTTTGCCAACTCACACCCTATTTTAAGAGGTTTCTCTAGCAGCTTTCTTCACCATCTTACAGATTTTAACATGGTCTTACAGCCTCACTGACAACAAGCTCATTATACAGCGCTTGCCACTGCAAGTCACAAAATCCTACGTGCACACCTTTAGGCTGGAACAAACCTTACATCAGAAGTAATTTGTAGTCATGGAATAGTTGAGGTTGGAAGAGACTTCTGGAGGTCACCTATCCATCCCTCTGAACATCTGTATTACAGTTGTAAGGATCTTGGAATCTGAGCTTGCCAGGAGAGGATATATGTACATATGTGGATGTATGTATATATTTTTAGATGTGTTACATGGTGTTTGAGGATGTGCATCTCCACTTGGGACTGGGTCCCCCAGGTTCCATCATTAACAAAATCCTTAAAATAATAAAAATCATGCTAAGAGCAAAAAGCCCCCAAGTTTTAGATCCTCCCAGGCAGAAGCCATCTGGCTGGCAGTGGAAGATGCCCATTTAATTTGCTTTGGCTGCAAAGTTTACTTGTGAAGGTCACAAGAGAAAATAGTTGAGAATTAACATCTCTGCACAGGCACAGTATTTCTTCTGGGACGATTCATGAACAAGCCAGGCAGTAACTGTTTGCTTTTCCTTTCAAGGGCAGTGTTAGCAGCGTGCTTTGCAAGAGGTTTGTTTCACATGGGGATGCTAAAGGAGGTTTAACCGTAACCCGTAGAGGCGCTTGAACTAAATCTAACGTGTTAAAACAGCGTCAGTCCATCCCTTTTACTTCTCTGAAGGTGGAATCTTGCTTTGAGTTGCTTTGGGCAGATCGTTTGTTCTGCTAGGCAGTCTCCAGCGTGACTTTTCTGTCCAACAACCTTGTTTGCTGCTTTATGTGTGCGTGTCTACAGGCTACGTTGCCGTACGGCGTTGTCCAAGGCGGGCTGACCTTTGGGACAGCTTTGATTGCTTCCCAACTTCTCTTCCACCAACCAACTCCATATGTCTCCACCTGGGTTATTTTCTCTCTGCCCTGCCACGCTTTGATGTCTCTCATTGCTCTGCATGCTAATTCCCCGCTCTGCTGGGTACGCCTCGTGCTCTTTATGCTTTGCTTCACTGTCTTGCCTTCCTCTCATCTAGGTTTTAGTTCCTACCTTTAAAGCCCAGAGGAAGTTTCTTTATCCTTTTTTCAGATGCTCTCAATCCTCCAAGCTCCTCTCTGCCCCTAGGCTGCTGTTACAGATTTCGGCGATCGCCCTCTTTATTTCCATTCCTTATTTTTCAAAACATTTCTGCAGACAGGGTAGAAACTTGGATGCAGATCTGCCCTTATCTCCAGTAATCCTTTCTCTGGAGTAAGTCCTGATTTAAATCCAAGAAGTGTTACTGTTATTCACTTCTTCAGACCTCTGAGATCACACATGTTGATTCACTGTTTCAAGCCCAGTTTCAAAACCATTTCTTAAAATCAAATGTTAAAAAATAGCCATAGCCTGTCATTTTTGAAGAGGCACAACAAACTCCCCCCGTGTTATTAGCAGGTCCCAACCAGCAAGGCGGGGCAGCATGGGTTGGTGAAGAATTGCTGGGGTTTGGATATCTTTTGTGGACATCTCAGCGTGGGTTTCTGCTGCTGTCTGTCCCATCTGCTTAACTCCCCAAGCAAGTCTCGGCACTGGAAATGCCCCCAGCCAAGGCTATCTGGTCAGGGAGCCCAGGGGCTCCTCCTTCTCCACTGCCCCAGGGCAGCTGGTGATGTGCTGTCTGGGGGAGACTGTCCCCGGGGGCCATCCCATTCAAACTGTGTCTCCAGGAGTGTTTTATAGGAGGTGAAAGAAGTTGTGCAACTGAAAAAGGGTTTGCTGGAGCCTGTGAAGGGACTTGTTGCAGTTTCACCAGTTACGCCAGCAGGTTTGGGAGTTGTAACTCTCCATGTTGCTTCATCTACCTTCCTTTCATTAGGTTTTACCCAACAAGCAGGAAGAGGGGAGAGCTCATTTTGGAGCTTTTTTTGTAAGAATGTTACAGATGAGACTCCACAGTGCTGTTAAGCTCAAGACTGACCAGGTACTGAACATCCTCCAGCCTTGCTTTTGCTTCCCTGTCATTTGCAAGACTTTAAAAGGTTGAGCTTTAAACTTCTGCTGCGGATGCCAGCTTGGAATGAACTCGTTCTGGAAAATGTCGTCAGAAGTTGTTTAGTCTCTGCCAGGGAAGCATCTAAGGAAAAATCTTATTTTTCTTCGTATTCAAAACACTCTCTGCAACAATTTGCAATGTTGCCATGTTTTGGAACACAATTTAAAGTTTGGCAAAATGTGCCTTGTGTGTGTCGTCCGTATCCCCCCCCTTCTCTCCCCCTTACTACAGTTGTTCTGTCAAAACTTACCCAAATTTGGGTAAGGGACAAATGTATCAGGGCTTACAGTTCCCACACGCACATGGGCTGAGAAGCAACACAGGCTCAGGGCGAGCTCTGGCTCGGTGGGGGCCGGGGCTGCTGCGGAAGGGATAGGTAGGGTGGGACACAGACCAAAGGGACCAAAACTGGTCTTTGCAGCTTGCTGGGAAAGCGATGGGAACCGGGACAGGGAAGGAAGCAGCCTGCTGTTGGTAGGAGCGCTGGGTTAGCTCCGCTGGCAAGGTTTGGTTAGCAAAGCCTACCGTTGCTGATGACCAGCTAGTAACGCCGCATCGCCTTTCTGGAGCTTGATAACCATCGGCCTTGCGATATTAATGACCTCCCATTAAAGCGGGTCACAGGGGTGCGTCTCCGGGTGTGCATCTCCATGCAGGGCCGCATCTCCAGACTTTGACACAGCAGACTGGAAATCCCTCCTCCTGTACAGCTCCAGCGTGAGCAAGGAGTGCAAGAGCACGGCTTCAGCTTTAACCCCGTTATCTTATTTCTGCCCCCTCCCCCCCCCCCGTATTGCTTTCTTGGCATGGTTTGTGTTTGTGAGTGATGCATGGGACTGTGAATAACGAAGCAGGCTGTCAGTAAGACCCCAGAGAAAATGAGTTTTCCAGAGGAGGAGGCATTGGGGAAGCCAAGGCAAGGCACTGCGTAAAGCTGCTGGCTACTCCCAGGGACAACTGGTTTCCATTTGGCATCGCCCCAGGCGAGTGCCAGCAAGGCTGAGGCCAGCTGGGGGTGAGGAGTTGGCAGGTAGTCAAGTTCCCCACTTTCTGAGCTGAAACTGTGATTTGCCAATGTGCTGAATATTGGAAAGCTGTTTTTAAAGTCGGTGGAGTTGAGCTTTCAGAATACAAAGTGTATACAATAAGTATTCTTACAATAAATTAATCTCCAAATTGAGTCTTTTCTCTTGAACACTCCAGAGTGGGAGCTCCTGACCTTGACGCCCTTGTGCTGCGTGCTGGGGTAACTCCAGCTTCATCTCAGGCGTGATTTTTGAAATACAGTGTATTGTTCAGGAAAATCTACCGACCCATAGTGATATTTCCTAAAGAAAACGAATTACAAATAATTATTATTCTGCCTTCAGAGCAGGGCTTGAATAGCATCCAATAAACAAAGCTGCAGTCCAAGTGTGAAACAGCGCGGATGAAATAAAATATTGAGTAGTCATTCATGAATTCTGCACGGGATTGAGAGGGAACCTCCCCCCACCCCTCCTGTCGTTTTGGAGTTGGGTGATGAAATCTGTATCCTAATGAACACGCGAGCTGACGCTTAACCCCGCTTGGTTTTCCTAATTCCTGCAATGTGAAGTGTTTTTATTTTTAAACCTTGCGTGGAAGTGTAAGGAACAATTGCAGTACTCCTGAGAGAGCCTGCCTTTTTTGTCTAAAGGTCTAGGACCTAAAAAGGGGCCAGTAATGTGAATAAAGATAAAATTAATTACTCTTATCCATGTCGCAAAGGCATTGCTAGGGTATACAATTGACAAGAAAGAGTTAGGCCTTCCAGATGTCTCCTCTTCATACCCAGGGGAGAAACGGAGAACTAGAAGCTGGAAATGGCTGCTGCTT
>NW_009259528.1:902836-909242 GCF_000687185.1 Egretta garzetta
CCCTGCCGTTAAAGGCTTTACTGGAGGGCAGAAGCAAGTGTATGGCATTGAAACCTCACGCTGTATAGAAACGCACTTCGGATTCTTAGGTGTCCTCTTGGGTATTCTTGTGTCTTTAAGAAACTGAGGGGCTGGTTTGGGCTTGTAAGGCATGGAAGGCTTTGGCTTAGCTAGCAAATGGATTTCCCCGCGGGCCTCCACGCCAGGAGGGGAAGGGGAGAGCTGATAACGCGCCGCAAGGATCTTGCCCGTGATATAAATTACACGCAGGCTGACAGATTCCTCAGGTCAACTTAATCTGTTTTCTTCTGCGCCCGGAAAGAGAAAATGACCATTTAATTATTGGGAGAAAAAATTACCCTACTAATTGAGAAAGTCACATTAGTGCAATTTAGTTTATAGTTCGATTTATTTGAGGAACGGGGATGCAGTTGAGCCAAAGATGTCATTTAATGCTTAATTGGATGGACGCGGAGTGACAAAGCTCCGAATGTCCCCAGGAAAACAAAACCGGGCTGTGTGTTTTGCTGGTGGTGTTGCACAGGACAAGTGCATGCGGTTTTTGCAAAATTGATCCTGCTTTCGTAATACGCACGTAGATCTTCTGGATTTTTACTTTTCTATGCTCACCGTGACCCATGTTTAACTTGATCCTGGGGAAGTTAGGCAATAACTGGTAAGAGCAGTAACTTGTCAGAGCAAATGCTTACCAGAGCAGTTTCCAGGTATGCACTATTCCCCAGGCACTGTTTCCATCACTCCCTGAAATGCCTCAAGGTGTGAACCGTGCCCGCCAGCGCCCCTGGTTTTATCTTCCCTGCATCGCCCGAGCGCGGGGTAGCGATGCTGCGGTCTGGGCTGGGGAAGGAGACAAGCCAGGAGCAGTCCAAGGTTGGCCTGTTTTAAGAAGTGCTTTAAGGAAAAAAACTCATGGATTTACCCTTAATATTGTTAATATTCATCACTAGGAATGTAATACTCTACAGCTGCCACAGTTAGGACATGCGGTGGCTTGGGCACAACCCCATGAATAATGCACTGTTATCAGTCTGTGTATTGAAACAAACAGAAATATTAACAGATCTTAATCGGCCTGGCTCTGATGTTAGCTAGCCACTTAGCAATTAAAGTTTTAATTGCTCTGCAATTAAATTTGCAACTACAATGTAATTAGCATAGAGTTTAATTTGCAGAAGTGTGGCTCTGGCAGACGGTCCCAGGGCTCAGGGAGCGCACCGTGGGGACCAGGGCAGCAAGGGCAGCAGTTCCCTCTTGGATTTCCTAGCAAGAGCTTCATTTCCCAAAGTCTTGGTGCATCTCCCTTAGTGCAAAACTCTGGTTTTCGAGCTGTCTGGAGTGACAATCAAAAGCCATACGTATAAAATGGCAAAACTGGCTGTTTCAGAGCTTTCACGGAGCTGCCCTCGGCGGCGGGTGCGAGATCATCCTGGTGATTTGAGGCTGCTATTTCTGTAACACGCTCCCTTCCTTCACACCAGTGCTTTACTGGTAGCAGCCTGGACTTACAGCTGCCCGAGAGGAGCATCGTGCTTACTGCGGGGCTTCTGCTCGTTGTTCGGAGGAGTTGCATCAGTTGGAGCTGAACAGTGCATTTAAGCACGAGTAATAGCGCAGCCAGCACTCCACGAACCTACCAGGAGGCAGCAAGGATGGACGAATTTAGCTGTGCCTACCACAAATAACTGTTTGTTTCCTCAGCGGATTTACAAGCTGTTAAGGAAAGTTGTGAGTTCTGGTTGGCAAGTGAAAAAATGGGTTGGGAAAGAGGGCAAAGCGTTCGGCAACATGGAAACTTTACGCCTAGGTGAATGGCATTTACATAAAGATCTGTGCGAAGGAATGAGGTAAGGCTTCAGCTCTTATCCAGGAGGCTCACTGGGAAAAAATAAGTGAGGATGAAAGAGGAAGGCTGCTGATCTTTGAATCTAAGGAACGAGGGTAGAAAATTTCCAGCATATAAATGTCTTTTGCCAAAGGTGGGATGTGATTCAAATAACAGAGCCTGGAAAAAGAAGCAAAGAGCCTCCCATATAATTGAGACTTCTGAGCGTCTGCCAAGCCCAAAATATTTTGAATTATGCGTAGTTAAACTGATTTCTGGCAGCTGTTTCTTTGAGAGCAGGCTGGTGGCTTCTGGAGGTATCGTTCTGTTCTGTATCCTCACCCTGGTCACCTTCTCCTGTTCACTGTGAGAAAGCCAAATGGATGGCACCTTCTGAGCTGGAGAATTGATTCATAAAACCTCCCTTGCTGAAAGTGTGCGTCGAAAACACCGACGTGCTGTGGCAAAGGCCCATTTCGCTGCTTGCAGGGCCATTAATACTGTGACTCATCGGTCAGATGATAGCAGGGCAAATTTTGTCTGTGTGGGAATGGAGAAGAACAGGGACTTGAGGGGAATCCAAAGTACAGCCACCAAACTCATAGATTTCCTGCTGCCCGATACCGATATGGAATAGTCAGCTGGCATAAAAATGCACAGTTTGGATGCAAGCTAAAGCTCTGCAAAATCAGCTCTGCTGGAAATTAAATATCAGTGTTGAAATCAATAGTGCCCAATATTTTGGCAGAAACAGAGCGTTTTCCAATCTTCTTGCCTTGAGTAAAGCTTCACCTGCATTATTTAGTATTTGCTTTACGGAGATGTCAAAGGAAGTTGCAAATTTATCTCCATTAATCGATTGATATTGTACTGCGTTTCTTTCAGTTTCGTTATCTGGTTGATACATCAAGGAAAGCAACTTATTTCCTACATGGAAAACTGCACTGCATAGGCTGCCAGCTAGGAAAAGAAAATGGGTGGAATTCCTTCTGTTTATAGCTGTGTCAGACCCTTTGTTTCCACGAGAGGTGAATTTGGCTCACGGTCTGGGGAGTTTATTGTTAGGTGTTTAATGTTCCAGATTGCTTAATTACACAACAGGAGAATGAGAGAATTTCTCCAGTACAATAAATTGTAATTAAACAGCACATTTATTACTAAACTGTACTGAAAGAGAAGCAGCCCACCCGTATCTCTGCTCTTGCTGGAGTGTCTAAGATCGAATTCCTTCGCCTTTCAATTCCAGCCTTCCTCAGGCTACTGTCCTGTCCAATCTTCCTCTTAACATACTTTGGGAAAAAAAAAAAAAAGATATATTTTCTCCTGCAGCAGCTGAGTTTGTCTAATGAAGTCTCTTGCGGACTCTTTTGTTGCTTGGTAGAAGAATACAGCTGTCTGAGGAGGACCAGGGAGCTGCTCGGCTCTGGCATCAGAAGCATCGCAGAGCTTTGGAAAAGGGGAGAAGGAGCGGCAGAGTTGGGCTGGGAGCCACAAAACGCTGTCAGCCCTGTAGCTGGGCTGGTGGACCAAGGCAGAGGTTACTCAGGTGGCTTCTTGTGCTCTGACCACCTCTTGAACCAGTTGGTTCATTCCTGAAGCTCTCCTTTTTGGCTCTGTCTGGTGGTTATGAAGCTTGAGGGTCAAGAGCTTGAGCTCGTCCTTGGCAGGCAGCCATGTGTGCACAGCCCCCCAGCACCCCGTTAAAAACCAGGAGGGGCGGTGGGGAAAGGCGGTGACCTGGTTACTGTCACCCGCTAACTCTAACTCGCATTACCTGTGGCGCAGAGGTGGCCCAGGCTGCGGTGGGTTTTGCGCCCGGGGCTTAGCGCGGCGTGGAAGCGGTGTCGTCGTGAGCTGCTGTGGGCAATAGCGGCGCAGCCCCGGTGCCAAGGCACTGCCTTCCCGGAGCGAGGGGGTCACCTGGGACTGACCGAGCGCTCTCCTGCCGCCCGAGCGGGGCGCTGCCGCTGCGTCGCAAGGTGGGAATGTAACGTGCAGCCCTGCTAAGGCACTGCTCGTGTTTGACGAGGGAAACCTTTCCTTTGGAGACCGCCGTGGGTCTGGAGGAGGAGACTCAACGACGCTTTGCAGGAACAGAGGTTGCTTTTGTGTTCAAACTGATTTAGGGAGGTTTTTCTGAAAAAAACCCAAACAAGCCGTAATTCCTGTCATTGTCGCTTTATCGCATTCCTTCTCATTGTTTCAGGTAGAAGCAGGAGAAATTTTACAATAGCAATTTATTGTGCATGTAGTAACTTTTCTTATTTTGCAAATCTGAATTTAACAGGCTCTGGAATCAAAGCACCGCTTCAGTAGCAGAACTGCTAGAAAATGCTTTTAAGTGACTGCATATGAAATCCATATTCTTTAGCTTTCAAAAAATCAAGTTTTAGTTTTGTGCCGACAAGCAAGGCCTGTGCACCGCCACGCTATCCTCCTGGAAGAACGGGCTTTTGTAGCCAGAAATGCACCCACAGCCTTGTGTGTCTTCTCTGCAGTCTACGCTTCAGACACCCTCACTAGGAATTAAACTAGTTTGCATTCAAATGGTAAATGAGCAGTTAAATAATTCTTGGTTTTTCAGAAAAAAAGTGCTTTTAAATTGCAAAGCAGTTACGGATGGTTAGTGGTATCCACCTCCAAAGTTGAGCAGTTCTCTCATAGAACCCTTACTGAATTCGTCAAAACAAAAAATGCTTGCTGTCTTTTTTCTGACTGATACCCAAACCCTACGCCATTCTGGGTCACGAGGAATTGGAATTATAATCTTTTGCTGAATGCCAATGGCTTTTTGGGTTTGCTGTGAGAAACAGAAACTATATTGAATGTGAGAAATTTGTGCTCCCCAGGGGTTTCCCGGAGCTTATGGTTTTCTGCTCAGCTCTGTAGCTGCTGCTGGAAACTCCAAGGTGAGAGTGGGTGGGAGACCCCCCCCCCAGACCTGAGTAACTTCTGCCTTTTGGAGGTTGGTCCCTCCTCTGTAAGTGAAATCAGCTTGCTTTGGTTTTGTTGTTGTAGAACGTCATCTTCTGTAGTCTTGTCTGTATCCACAACATTGTGCTGGGAAGTCTTCTCTATGCTTATTAAAATAGTGTTTTAATTTCATCACCAATCTGGTGCTTACTGGGGGAAATGGTTGATGCAGTAAAAGGGTCGTGAAGACTGTAGTAAAAATAAGGCGCAATATTGCGCTTTCCATCTTGAATCTCAAAGTCCTTTGCCATAATCAGGCAGGAATTTGTCATTAAGGTATGGCAGTGAGAGCTCAATTTTCTTTGTGGGAAAAACAGGCTGTAAATTGAGGGGATCTGAGCTTGTATTTCTGTGTCTTGCTCCAGTGAGCTCTTCCCAACCCCCAGGCTGTCCTTTCCACCATCATCACTCCCTCGTGGGGATTTTCTTCTCCTCTTCCTTTCGACCCTTGGAAAGCATCTGTGGATGATGCAGCATTGACTTGTAACCATGCATGATCGTGAGTGGGCTACGTAGTTTTTAATAGAAATGCTTCCCCGCCAAAAGAACCACTGAGCTGTAAGAATCGGAACCCAGCTTCTTATTTTTAAGACGTTATAAGAAAATAAACGGGATATGGGAATATATGTCGTGTTCTTACAAAGATGAATGATCAGCGTGGATTGCTTTGGGAAGCAACAGATGACATCTTGAGCGGTGGGACAGATCTCAGACCGCTTCTGAATGATGTGATCTATTTGTGCATTGCTGCTCAGATTCGTCTGTCTTTTCTCTGGAACCCGTTAGGACTCCACGAGCTAAAAGTGAGGTAAAGTCGTTCCCTTTGCGGATATTTGTTGTAGAGCGTTCTGCAGAAATACCTCCACCTCAGCTCTGCTGAAACTCTTGTTTAAAAAAAAAAAGCATGTATTCTTCAAAATCATTTAGGAGTCTCTGAAGAGTGTGAGGCACCATTAAAGGTTGATTTTGCTCATTCTTGAGATAAATACTATTTTTGTGCTTCATCTTAGATTGACGCTTACTTATGAACAAATGAATCAAACATTTATGAAGAGTAATAGTAAAAATAAATTGACTTTTGAAGGAAAGTTAGCCAATACAGGAATTGGAATTGGGGTCTGTTTGAAGCTAACGATAAATCAGCAACCTCAGAATTTAATTCTCAGGGTTATTGATTAGCTTGAGGTATTGTATTGCATATTTCAGTGTTTCTGTTGCCGGCTTGACTGTGTGAGTACAGGTGAAGGCACCCTCGACGGGCCGTTAGTAGGTGCTGACTGTGCAGTGTCAGCGGCCCGTGTCCACGCTCCGCAGGACGGTGCTGGATCCTTTACCCATCGCCACCCTGTGCCCCTCTCCCTGCCGGCCAGCCTGCGCCCCCTTAGATACGGGGGGTGGCGCTAGGGGTGGGTGGCCTGAGCGCAGTGGTCCGTCACAAGTACAGTCGCTGCTTTACTGCTGGTGATTCTGGAGACGTACTGCTGATAATGAAATGTATGCTAGTGGTTTTATGGTAGCATTATATACATATACACTCACGCTCCCTTGCTTATTAGTAGTAACTTGTAATAAAGAACGGTTAAGAAACAA
>NW_009259528.1:909274-920781 GCF_000687185.1 Egretta garzetta
CACTCCATGATGTCATCGCCACCCGCCTGCAGGCCAGGTAACCTTTAGGGCACGACATTTATCAAACAGTAACTTTCAGTTTCATAACTACAAGAATTTTTAAAAAAAAATTAGTATTTTTAATCAGTTCTTGATCTCTTTAATAGATCTTTTTCTATCTTGAATATCTTATATTAAATTTTGAGTTGTCTATATTGAATATCTTTAGGAGGTCTTGCTCTGTTGCACCAGGCAGCGTGAGACCCCTCTCCCTCCAGCGTCCCCTTCAAAGGCCCCCATTCCAGTGCGCCCTGCCTTAGTGCCCTGCCTTCTTCCATGCGCCTCTGTATAATGTTGCCCTCTTTCTTTATTCCACCTTGGAAATATTTGACGTTTTCTGCTCAATTTGAATTACCCTGTTATGTGTCTGGTAGGTATATGGTGTCTAAACTTGTCTCGGAGTCCTCAAAGTTTGCTTTTCCAGCCGGTGTGTCTTTGGGCAGAGTAGCGTGGCCAGGCTGGCGCCGGTCTTGCTTTGAGGGGCGCCGTGGGTCTGGTGGTGTAGATGTACGTGTGGGTACGTAGGGCTGACAGGGCTGTATTTTAGAGTATATGTATTACGTAGAAGTTTCTGTGTTTGATGGTGGTTTTGCTGTGGTGACTACCTCTGGATTCCCTCTGGAGGAGGGAAGATTTCTCTTATGAAATTAGTTGGTATTACCTATTTTTGCAAGTATTCGAAGCCCAGTTTGGTATCTAACACACAAGTGCAGATAGGACAAGGGGTGAAGGTTTTAAACTAAAAGAGGGGAGATTCTGACTAGATGTGAGGAAGAAATATTCTACGATGAGGCTGGCACAGGTTGCCCAGAGAGGTGGTAGGTGCCCCATCCCTGGAAACATTCAGGGTCAGGTTGGACGGGGCTCTGAGCAACCTGATCTGGGTGGAGATGTCCCTGCTCCCTGCAGGGGGTTGGACTGGATGGGCTTTACAGGTCCCTTCCCACCAAAGCATTCTGTGATGGTAAGTGCTGACCTTCCCTCTTGCCATCCATAGACCCCCAGAGAGCAGGTCAGCCATGCCCTGGGGGCTGGTGCAGCAGGATCCCTTAACAATCTGCTTCCCAATTTGGGGCGAGAGGAGGCTTTTTAGTGACTGATAACATTTGAAATTCTCGCTTTTCTGGTTTGCACTTTATGCGTTACAGCCTAAACTGTGGTCATAGGCAGGATAGCTCTGCGGCTTCCCCACTCTGCTTCTTGTTGTGGCATCACTTGTGTGTGCAGGGGGTGGTGGGGGCCATCCTAAGTTCCTTCCCTCCTCCTCGGATGTCCTTTGAACCCCCCAGGTTGGCCCTGAGCTGCTTTCTTTCCATTCAGCCTTTGCTTTTAAATCCCCCGGTGCGTGCCCGCCCGGTGCAGTATTGGTAAGCAGATAAAGCAGACTTGCTCTCATAAGATGAAATGTTGAAAAGGAAAGGTATGCTGAGATGGGAATTAAATAATGGCCACGGGTCAAAGTAATTTTCCTTTTGATAATAGCTGTGTTATTCATGGATGAGTGTTCTCAGGGATTAGTTTCTCAGTGAAAATGAGTAAAATTACTCATGGTTTTCATGTGTGGTGTTAAAGACATAAATCTTTTCTTTTTTTAACACAAAAATTGGAGAAAATTTCACGTAAAAGTGTCATACATGAAACAAAGTTCACATTATCCTTAGCGTACTCGTAAGGATTTCCTGACCGTAAGCTACTCCACCAAGAAAACTCAAGCCTTGGAAGTTTAAGTATGCTGCAGTTGTTTTTATCCTTTTTCTGAGTTTACGCCCTCTCCTCCATAACACATTTAATTGGTTTCAAGTTGTAGGACTCCTGGTGGGTTTATTCACAGTGTAATCAAACACATTTTAAAACTTAAGTCTGAAAGAACTTAATTTCCCTTTTAAAATGGCCTTTTGTTGTTTTTTTTTTAATTTCTTGCAGATGGGAAGGTTGAAGTGACAAAAGAAGGCGTGAAGCTGTGCACCATGGGACCTGGCAAGGTCTTTGGGGAGTTGGCCATCCTCTACAACTGCACCCGAACGGCAACTGTGAAAAGTAAGATCACTTCTGAATTCTGATGTTGAATGACTTGGGATTTCGTGGGGAAGTAGGGGGGTTCTCATCTCTCCTTTGGAGTTGCAGCCTCTGCTGGATGTTCTTCTTTCTTAATTCATTAAACTCTTTATGGCATGGATTATAGCGTGGAATTTAGCCACTGTGAGCAGGGAGAAGATGGAAAAGAAGTGCTTCCCTGGATTCTTTCACTCAGGTTTATTGGCATAGGGAATCTCCTGCATTAACAGGGCGGTTGATCCTGCCTTACACACGGGAGCATGGCTCTTGCTTAGAAGAGCACAGCTGACCCTTGTAAGTGTAAGTCTTTGAAGGAAACCTGTAGGTAAAGCTTCTGTATTTTTTCAAGACGAGTCATTATTTTCCCCCTAAACTGACATAAAAAATTGGGGAAAAAACCCTGGATGGCACTGGTCTCCTGCTCTAAATCTTCGGTGCTGCTCCTGTAATCTGGTTTATTTTATGAATGTTCTGGACAAAAGCCTGGCTTCTATAATAAGTAGAGGGAAATCACATTGCTGTGTACAACATAAATATGTTTTTGTTTAAATTCAGATTAATAGTTGAGATTTTGGATACATGATACCACAGTCTTCCTTGATCTTGAGGATAAGAGTTTATAGTGACATCGTAAGCAGAGAGGTTTTATAGGAGATGATAAATAGTTCTGTGGTGTAAAGATGCTGTAGGGTAGAAGTTAGAGGGGTACGGATGGGATGGAATAATAGACAAGCAAATGGTACCAAACCAATGACACATGTGAGTCCCCATTCAGAAGAAGGCCTTTTAGAAATACGTAATTTTGCTTGAGAAAGAGAACAAATGGGAGAAATGACAAAACAGGAAAAGATAACTAGAATTTTTGTGACGAACATGCTGTTCTCCATAATCCTGAAGACCTTGACTGTCGTACTCATTTTCACCTGCACAAACCTGGCCTTTTTACAGGTACTGTTTATTGCAGGTAAATCCTTGGCTACATCAGTCAGTTCATCAGTGGCACAGTTTATGCTTTGGAGTAACCCAGGTGATGAGCAAATGCTGTGGAGTAATCCCAAATGACGTAGCAGATGTGCACATTGCTCAAGTCACGCCTAGCCCCACGGGGACAGCCCCAGCCCCAGAGACCTCCAGGCTGCTTCGGACAGTGTGTGGGGCTGCTCTTCTACGAGATGCTTTATCTCCTGCCCCTCAGCCCACCAGGGGGAAGGGGCACGAGCACAATGGGGAGGCGGGTGTAGATCCACCCTCTCCTCCCCACACCTTCCTGCCCCGTAGGTGCATTATCCGTGCAGCCGTAGAGCCTGTTTTTCTGTCCAATTAAAGGTTTGAGGGATTGATAATGGCGATGAATTTGGATAAGCTGCAGGCTCATGTGGTAATACAGTAATATGAAGTTGGAAAGAACAGGGGAAGAGGGGAGGTGGTCGAATCCTAGAAGAGGAAATGCATGGATGGTTCTTGTTTAGTTCCCCTTAGAAGTGCAGTGCTAAAAGGGCCCTGATCCAACGGTACTGTGAGGGCTACATCCCGTAATCCTGCATAGTCACGCTGTTCTCGTGTTGTGTCCGTTTCAACCTGTTCGTACAAGTGACTCCAGTAGGAAAAAATACCAGCAGCAGTTTTTACTGTCAGTTTTACTGTTACTTGCTTTTTCATGTACTAAGTCTCTTCTCTTGAGATGCTGCCAGGCTGCCACTTGGCACTTAGTTTTACTGAGTCCTCTTTTCCTGGTGAAACTGGGGGCAGTAGTAAGGTCAGGACCGTAACCGTCCTCAGAGGGATCTCTCTTCAAGAACGAGGTGTCTGCATTCGTCGTTATACTCTGCTCCTTTCCCACTGGCAGCGTAAAATTATGATAATTGCACACCTTCTTCCGCCGGCAGCTGTCAGGCATGTAATCGCATCTCCAACGCCAGCAAGTGACTTTTGGGTGTTTCCTCTCATGACTGCACAAGTAGCAGTTGTGGTTGTAATCGGCTTTAGATCCTTTCAGGTGCGGTGGCGCACAAGGTCACAGCTTGACTTCGGGGAACCGTTTCAGCTAGACCTAACCGAACAGAGGGCTTGGAGGTGTGCGGATCGATTTAGGGCGTATTATTGACTTCAGTTGTCACCGCTGCTGCTAACAACCAACCTCAAACATCTGTGTGTTCTTTTGCCTAAAGGATAAATAAATGCCTCAGATCTCCAGAAAGGTGAACGCTGGTGAATATTTCCATTAATGCTGATGGTAACTTTGATCATTACAAGGTTTGTTTCAGGAGAAATGAACAATTGATGACTGTAATGAGAATAGCACCCAGTCAATGCTGATACTGGAGGTGGTGAAGGGGGCATCATCCAACTTCCATTTAGAGAAACACTTTAAGCCAGGGCTTCCCAAATTTCAGCAGACAGATTTCCATTACCTCCCGAGTGTCAGAAGTGGTTTTTGATGTGCCTGCCAGTACTTCATTACAAGGACATTAAGGGTTTTTTTGGTTAGTGGTTTTTTTTGGTGTTAAAATGAAGTTGCAGCAGAGAGTGACTGAAGGCTGCGTTCCGGTGGGGCGAAGCTCAGCAGTGCCCCTGGGCTGCAATGACGTGTCAGCTGTGGTGACATCTCTTGCTGCAACTCGTTTGTGTGTGCGCTCTTGCTTTGGCTTTGTAAGGAATGAAGTTTTTGGTGTCATTACTTGCTGCATTAGTCTACACGGGCTCTTCAGCTGGTGCTCGCTCTGTAGGAGACTGCAGACTTAAAGGGATAAATCACTGTAGGAAGGACCTTGTCTTTTAAAAATAATTAGAAGACTTTAAAATTTAATTATTCTGATCTGACTCCTTCTGGTTCATTATGACCTTTTTAATAAGACAATCCAGGTCTTTTAAAAGCTTGCCCCAAGAGAATTATTGTAATATTTTTTCAATATTATTACTACAGTCTTAAGTAAAAATGGGATGGGGTCTAACCAGGGCCTGGGAAGGAAGAGTGACCAAACCCTTTGGTCTTCAGAAGCGCTGAGGAAGGCAGGGCCACATCTCATGACATGTGGCCTCATCTTTAAGGTAACTGCTTACAATTTTTTGCCATCAGATTTCGTTCTGGTTATTCTGAAGCTTCTGCTTTTTGCTTCCAGATATTACAGAAACACTAATGGTTGTTTTTTCTGGTGGAGACTGTTCAGTCTTGAGACTCCAAGTATGACACTGCCATGGCTTTCTAAAGCGCTGGTCTTCACAGATCGGCTTCCCTTACGTACACAGCTAAATCCAAATCAGCAGCTAATTTTTTCCTCTATCAGTATTCATTATCCAGAGTTTTCAAGTCCCTAAATGCCAAACTTGATGCTACTTGCAATTTAAAGCAGAATCACAGACTTTCCTCCCTGATTCCAACACATAATTAAATTCAGTGCATTAGATAAGGAAAAGAAAACTCCACTCATTATGGATAAATTATCGCACAGCTAAAATGATGCCTCGAGTCCCCTGGGAGAGCGGTGTTCTCCAAATACCCCTGTTTAGCCACGTATCTCAGATTGCCATTGCCGCCTCTTCGAGGGAGCTGAGTGTCTTAAAATAGTAAAGGTGCTAAGCTGTGCTTTCAGGTCGCTCAGAAAGAACGTTGGCTCGACGTGTGAGCCAAATATTAAAAATACGCTGGGTTTTGTTGCTGTTTTTGTTTAGCTCTGCTCTGGCTGACTACTTTCTCCCCGTAACTCGCTGCCGCCTGTGTAAGCTGGTACCAGGCTGGGTGCCGGCACGTCTGCAGTCTCTGCCTTGGTCACCTCCTAGCACCAAGGCGAACATGGGTGCGTGTGCCCCGCTGCGGCGGGGAGCCTGCTGCCCTCCTCTTCCCCGCCGCGGGGGTGGCATCAGTGCGCGCGCCCAGTGATGGGCGAGAGACGGGCAGACGCACCTTGGCTCTACCCGAGCCGCCCAGCTCAGTGTTAGACTCCGTTTATTAGGAATCTTTCCCGTACACCAGGAAAGGATTTTGTCTTTCTTATTGCCAGGCAAACAGGATTTTCCTAGTGCAAGAGTCTGAAAGAAGCAAAACTGTATTAAATTCAAATGTGGTTTTGTTCGTTAGTAGCATGGGTGGTAGAAGAAACTATGAGAAGTCAGAAAAAAAAACCCAAAAAATCCCCCCAAACCCCAGTTGAATTCAGGTTTTATATTGAACTTTGTAATTCTTCATTTGATAACACAGAAGATTGTAGTAAGTGGAAATGTATCTGCTGTTAATATTGGGCAGTCGTTCTCATTCCTCTTCAAGAATAATCTGATGGGCAGAGTTAAGCAGTGTTTTTGCAGGCGGTTTTGGGGAGCACTGATTTTGTGAAAGGAGTGGATTCTTCATGCATTAAAGATATTCTATTTATTTGAGCGGTGTCCTTAGCATCTGAAATTAGATTCTCTTGGCGGCAAAATTCGAATAAAAACTTCCTGCAGAAAGGCCTTGATGCGTAGCTGCCGGTTTCAGTGGAGTTGTACTCAACACCAATCCATGCTTTTAGGAAAACAATATTAGCAAAAAAAAGAAGGCACAAGCTGAAGTTGTTAAACTGTAGATTATGTAGATCTGTGTTCTGGTGAGACTAAGGGTGTCTCCCAAAGCCAAACAAGACTTTCTCAAGCTTCTCTGCTTACCAGCAGTGCTAATTGTACGGAACTCAGCGCCACGCAGCCTGATCAAGGCAGTATTTTATCAATTTGTTGCCAAGCTTGGTTGAGTTTGAATTTTCAACCATCTTCTTTTTAATGGAGTCATATGGAAATACTTCCCGAGCCCCAGAAATTACCCTAACTTCACAAGGAGCCTGGTAACGTGGATAATTTGCAAGATAAAATAAGGCAACAGTCAGCTGCCAATTAAAACTGGAGAGACTCATTAAAAGCTTTTGAGAAGGAGGTTGCATTCATATGTTCTCTTCTGACAATTATGGGAACTCATGTAAAGTTTGCTCAGATCTTCTGAAAAGAATCGCATATGTGGGGAGAAGTTAGATCTAGATACTCAGCCATTTGATTAAAACCTTTCTGGTGTTACTTACAGATAGGAAACCTGGGCTGGCCAAGCCTGAGATGATAAGGTCGCAGATCAGTCCGGTGTGCCTGCTAGGGGATAAATGGATATATCCCTGGAGAAAGTAATTTAAACCCTCCTTTGCACTGCCTATGTTTTTCTCTGACCTTTACGGGTTTTGCCAGGTAATGTGATAAAGTGGAATTGGATTATTCCTCCCAGGGAAAGACAACAAGAGAAAATGATGTTGAGGACAATGGACAAGATGTAGCGGAACTTTTTTTCCTTTCCTCTTGCTCAGCAGGCAGGAGCATCTTCAGTATGGCATCTCCTTGGCTCAGGAGGTACGAGCGTAGGAAGGTCCTGACCGTGCAGCACAGGGCACTGAAATTTTAACCAAGAGAGAGTCCAATCAAAGAGAGAATAGTCTGAGACGGGCAGAGCAAAATGTGAAATTGCTGCAAACCTGGGTTCGTTGTGTACCTGAAATGTCAACAGGCTTGTCAAACTCGATGGCAAAAATAAGGGCTGGTTATGGAAAGAGGGCAAAAAAGAGGAAATAGAGAATGATTTGTCTTGGGGTATATTTTTGAACAGCAAGGAGTGCAGTGGCGTGGTGTAGACAGGAATGACCAACCATGACAAGTTTCAGGCCAAGGTCGGGCGTGCTGTTGTGTCCTGCCTGGTGGCATCCAGGAAAGCACCTACCCGGCACAGCCCTGGTGCCAGACGGTACGTTGTCGTTCTTCTCTCCACATACACCCTAATAAGAAGGTCCAGAAGCCAGGCTGCGTACTTGATGGGCAAATTCTGGGACGGTTTGGGGCATTTCAGGTGCTGCAGCCTGCTGTTGACTGCAGGAACCAGCCAAGGCAGCTTGGTCCTTTGACCTGTGCTTTTAGTATGGGGAATGGAAATAAAGTGACTGAGCAAAAGAAAATCAGTTTGGATTTGATTTTGGTTGTGGTTAAGTATCAGGCTGGTGCTTAAACTGGGTTCCTTCCAGTACAATCCAATGATTTTTATTTTTTTTTTTTAATCTTGATGCAGTTCTGGTGCCTCAAGATTCAAGTCACCGCATCAATTCCGAGAGCTGTGGCAGCGCTAACATTTCCAAAGCGTAGCAGCTGACCGCCTTTGGGGTTCTTGCTTCTCCTGACCTTTGTTTTGACTCATTATTTTCAATCATGTGAACTTCAGCTGGTTTCTAGCAGTGCAGCAAAGCTGAGCAAAATATTGCAGGCAAGGTACAGTCAAAAATAATTGGCGGGGGAAGGGGAAGGGTTTTCTAATGATGAGTGAGAATGATGCTGATGGTCTGTACGGAGGAAGCGGATGCAGGGAGCGGTGAGGCTGGGGGGGGAGCAGGTACGGGGCTGCCTGGGGCTGGTCAGCTTGTGAGCAGCGCTTTGCTGCTCTGCGGTGGGAAGAGCTCGGGAGCTCGCAGAGCTGCCTTGCATCTACCTTGTTTCTCCCGTTCTTGCCTGTGACCTCCCCCCTGGTCCCCCAACTGTGTGATGATTATTTCAGGATTTTTTGGGCAGGAGGGTTTGATCCTTACTGCTCCAGGAGTTTGAGGAGCACTACCCATTGAAACACCTCTTTGACTCAGGCTTTCACCTCTGAGAAGTCTTCAGTATTGCAAGCTGCCAGTCCTCTCTGGGAAATCGGTGCTTCTGCTGTACACCACATTTCCTATCCCTGGTACCACGGAAGGGGGGGTAGTGGCTTATTCTGACTTCAGTGCTGTGACCCAGAATTTGAAAGTTTCATTCTTTGTTCTTTTTTTTTCCCCCCCTTCAGTGTTTCTCAAAAGGTCGGAAAGAAAAGAAATCCCCATATATCCAGTTCCTAAGAATCGCGAGACTGAAATAAAAAATGACTGATAAATCAGGAAGGCACAAGCTCTGGCAGCCTGTCGTTCGATTCCCTGAGGAAATGCTCTAGCTTTGCCATGGTATTGGATTGCCGTTTTAATTTCCAGGCTACTGTGTTTCTGGGGTAGGAGCAACTGCAGTTCGAGCTGGAAAAGAAGTGAGGGGTGGGTGCTGCTGGGTGGCTCTGCTGGGTTCTAAAGCACCAGCCCTGCCTCCAGGGATCGCCCGCGTGGGTTTCCCTTTCTTTGAGTTGAGCTGTTACTAAAACCAAGAAACCCCCGGCGCCTGCTGCTGCTTCCTGCAGTGCTCTCATAGTTGGGGTTTTCTGGAGAAAATCTGCCTTCTCTCTCAATTAGTGCTTTTAATGCAAATAAACTTTGGGGGTTTTTTTACCTTTTCTTTGGATTTTGTTTGGCTTGTTATTACCAACACGGGCTGTTTAGTTTGCCTGCCTTCGGCATCTCCAGCATTTTGCCAGTCTTTTCAGGGTGGAAAGTGTTGCAGTTTAGGGGTATTTTTCCTTGCGTCATCTTCTGTGGCTCATTTGACTGAAATTGTTTGCTGCTTTATTTATTTTTTTAAACTGAATGTTTGTTTATGTGTCGTGTCCCTGTCCCCCCCCCCTACTCTAGGAAAGGTTTGTCACAGTGCTTACCCAGTACCTGGAGTTTCCCCCTCGGTCCCTGTCGGTTTAATATTGCTGTTACCTTTCTCGCCTGCCCCGCGGGCGCTCGGGGGGGGAGGCGTCCGTGGGAGCTCTCGGTGCTGGCAGTGCTCAGGAGATCAGAGAGCGGCCATCACCTCTGGGGCCGGCTGAGCGATGTGGCTCAGCGAAGACACTACGCTCTGCCGTGGAACGGAAGAAAGGTGCTGAAGTGTGGTCGATGGCTTGGATTGCGACTCTGAAACACAAGGTTCCTGTAAAGCCGAAGAGAAACTTGAGCGCAGTATTTTGGTGTGCGTGCCAACGCGTTGGAAAGAGGGCAGGAAACAAATGAGGCAGCATCCCGTGAATCTCAGCTTTCCTCTCCTTATTTAGATTCTTTCCTCCTTAGCTGTAGAATAGCTGGGAGGTTTTAGTCTTGGATTACTCACTGTCTGTAACTCTTCCTTCAGTGCCTACTTTTCAGCTTTAGAAAAGACGTTATAGAACAGTGCCCGGAACGCATCAGTTTAAGTTGAGAGACGCCGTTAAGGATGAAACTTGAAAACTTTTTGTAGGTAAATTTACAAAATGGAGCAAAGAGAGACCTTGAATGCTAGTTTTATTTTAGAATGAGGTTGAATACCTGGAGAAAGACAAGTCTGTAAAACTACTCAGCCCAGTAAAATTCCTGACGAGCATTCATGCCTCGCACTGCTGGAAGGAGCAGCTCCCATGTAACACCCGGAGGATTAGGCATCTTGTGCAATTTTAAGACTGGTCTGCGATGTGGGAAAGCTGGAGCGGAGGGAGAGATTCAGCCCAAATGTGGGGGTGTGCTGCCCCCCGGAAAGCCACGAGGCCCCTGCAGGCCCTGAGCCCTGCCCGTTCCACCCCGAGTGCCGGCTGGGGTAGCTGCAGCCCTACCTGCGGTCGGGTCACCCAACGTCGTCTCGCAGTCTGGGATCATATCCTGCACGTAACACGTTCCTGTTGCAGAGAGTAACTTTCCTTCAGGTACATAAAATTATTTAAAAGTCAATAGTATGGGATAATTTTATTATAGGAAAAAGCTTTCAGTGTAAGTCCACGTTTAAAAACTATATGGACCTGCTTGCCGGGGCTCAGGCTGATGTGTTTGTTGTATCTGATACAGAAGTATGTTCATCGTGCAGGGGAAATGAAGCACTTGAGTTGTTTTTGAATACACCTGAAAATGTTTGGTTTTCGTGGTGTTTTAAATGCACAGTTGGATAATCTGAGAAACCGTCACAGTTAAACACATTGATAAGTAGATTATGACTTTCTCCAGATAACCCTTGAAGAAGTAGGTAATATTAACAGCAGCTGTAAAATAATGACTTCCAAAGAGCTTCCTTTTCATCCCCTTCTATGCATGTCTCCAAAAATACTACGGATGCGTGGAATATGGCTAGAGCGGCTCTGATAAATGAGAGGGCTGAACCTTGTCCTGACAGTGAACCTTGGCTTTGAGCAGGGTTCGGTGAGCAAGGGGATGCAGGAGCGGTATTTGCCATTTATATTCATTTCTGGGCACAACCATACAGGTCTGTTCTCAGGCTGAATGCAGCAGGCTGCCCAGGGTCCGGGTTTGACCCGCCAATACAATATAGCGGAGTTCCTGCTTCTGGAGGGTTTCCTGGCACTACCTGTGGGACAAAGGGCTGCTCGGCACTCAGACACGCAGAGAAATGATCAGTTTGTGTCGGAGCCAGAGCAAGCATCCCCTTTTGGTCTCTAAAGCCACTTCAGAAGGTGCTTGAGGAAATAAAATCGGCCCATGCTGCCTTTCCCGGTGTCCATAAAAACATAGCTTTTGCAGATTTTTTTTTAAAAACCCCAACAGGCTCCAGACCTTCCC
>NW_009259528.1:920811-926124 GCF_000687185.1 Egretta garzetta
ATTTTTTTCAATGTAATCCGCTACAAGTTTAAGTGATTCCCCCCGCTCCCCCTACCCCCCAATTACTATTGCTCCTCCTCCTCCCCGTTTGTAATATTGTGGGGATTGGTGAAATCAGTTCTGCATTCGTTTTATTCACCGCCCTGAGGACACCACACCTTCTCCTCTCCAGGTTGCAGATCGCCAACCTGCTCAGCCTCTCCTTGTTCGGCAGCTGCTCCATCCCAGGAAAACGCTGCTGCCTCCTTTGCACTTCTGAAGCCTCACTGGGTCCTCTTTGGGGCGGGGAGGGCAAACTGGCTCATGGCACGGGGGATATGGGAGTGCCAAGGGTGATGGAGCAGCAGGTTACCCTCAGTCTTGTTTGCTGTGACATTCGGTATTGCATCAGATTTTGGTGTCTGGTCTTGCCTAAGGAGACACAAGCCTTGTTAAAAACCTCGCTGTGGAAGCAATGGGGAGGTTTTCCTTCCTGGGCTGTTGAAGGGAACGGGCTGAAGCTGGACCACAGTCTGTGCTGGTGGGAGCTGTGCCGCAGGGAGGGGACCGGGATGGAGCTCGTGGCGGGGCACTGGGCCTGCGCCTGGGGCTGCAGTCGGCGCGGCGGCACCCCTGGTTCCGGCAGAGGATTTGTGCCCGGAGCGCCGCTCCTCTGCTCTGACCTTGGGTATCGGGAGCTTCTGATGGCCAAGTCGGACTTGCAGAATCTAAGGAACATCGTCTAATGCTGTCGTTTATACCCTGTGTTATAACCCTGTTACAAATAGGGAATCCAAAATTTTGTACCATATAACACCTCTTTAAATTTTACATTGTAGTTCTGTGAACTTGTGTTTGGACTTACCAGCTATTAGTTCCGCTAAAAAAAAATTAATTGCGCTATTCCCATTGTGCTTCCCAAATATTAGCAAGAAAGAAAAAAAGAGTGAATTGAATTGACTTTTCCCCCTCTCCAACAAGTGAGAGACCAGCAAGAATAATTGTATCTATTGTGTTTTGGGATCTGTTAAATTATGAACTCGTTCTCCCTTATTTAATCTTTAAAATTTGCCTCTGAACGGTTTATGGTAAATTCTTTAGCTTCTGTAGGATTTCTGACTCACTAATTAAAGTAACTGCAGAAGCACGCACGGCTTCCTCCATTTTGTCCATGTTAAAAGCGAAGGGAATATTACAGCGTCGGGGTGGGCTACCTGTGAGTATACCTTACACGAGAAAGATTGCAAACCCAGTTCTGGAAGGTTCTAGGGCCGTTGTAAAGGCGAGCAGTACCCCCCCATGGCGCTTGCTCCCTGGGCAGTGGCGCCCTCAGCTCCTGGATCCGAACAGTCCTGTTTTGCCCGCAGGAAAGCGGTTTGTCTCCATGGACAATTAGCTTGAAATTAGCTTGAAACCTACTTTCATGCTTCTCTGGAAAGCTATTTAGCAGTAAGTTTTTCTCCTCCCTTCCCCTTGCTCACCGTACTCCGTCGCCAGCTCTGCTCCTGAATCTCGAGCTGAGGCGCTTCACCCTTGGCGTGGCGTGTCCCCCTCCCGCGGCGCGGCAGGGCCTTCGCATGCGGCACAGCACCAGCAGCAAGGTTCATCCTCTGCACGGTTAAAGGGCATTGATAGATCGCCGCCGATGCTCAGAGAGCACGTAAAGGATGCCCAAGGGCTGTTGCTGACAGGCTGGCACTGTTGGTTGTCATAGAATTGCAGAATCCTAGAATGGTTTGGGTGGGACCCCAGAGGTCACCCAGCCCAACCCCCCTGCAGGAGCAGGGACACCTTCAACCACATCAGGTTGCTCACAGCCCCGGCCAACCTGGCCTTGTCCTGTTGTCCTGTTCTACAGCGACCAAAATGGAGACCAGGAGTGAGTCCAGCTCGGTCTGGAGCCCAGAGCAGCGCTCCTGCTGTTAGTGCCTGCCCAGTGAAGAGCAGCCTGAGAACACTGCAACTAAAAGCATTCTTCTCCTCAGTGCTCCCCAAGTATAATGCTAATTATTGTTTCCATATTTTGCATGAGTGTTTGGCGATGGTAGGGCTCAAAGTAGGGAAGGGCACCCCCGTAACAGTGGTGGATCAGTGGAGGGCTCCTTCCCGTCGTGTTCGTGGACATCCCAGGAGGCGCGGGGCGCTCGGCAGGAGAGGGCCGTGGGGGAGAAGAGCAGGCAGCACGTGGGGGACTGCGCAGGAGGGGATGGAGAGCGGCTTTTGCGGGAAATCGGGATGGACTGCGGAGTTTGTTGTGACTGACAACGCTGCTGGAAGTCGCTGCTGGGAAGTAGGTGGCTCTCTCTGGAAGCGGTCTCCGCTCTTCTTTTCCTTGCATGGGTGTTTTCAGAATAAGAGGTGTTGGTGTAGCAGATGGGGATGCCATGTGCTGTATTACATGGTGTTGAGGTTATATTTAATATATGGAACAACAAAATAGAGACGGAAGAAAACACGTTTATCTACTACACTGCCGACTTTGCTAGTAGATTTTTTCCACTACTCACTATCTGTGACTGCTGATTTACCTTTAGGAATTATGGATTCCTTTGAGTAGGGTCGGTGTCCTCCTATACATTACTGTGCTCGTTTTTGGGGCTGACACCCAGCTTCCCAGCAGCATGCAAATTATTTGCTACCTCCTTATTCCAGGAGTACAAACTCCACAAATCTGAATTCTTGAACCAGTATTAATAACCAGGTAAGAACACCTACAAATTTGTTTTGTTTCTTCTTCCTTTTACACTTTGCTCTATTTTCAGCTGGCTGATAGTAGTGGGGCATTAGTTTATGAAATGGGGAGAGGACTAGGAGGAAAGCGTTCCCCTTCCCCGGGGCGGGCGTAAGCTGGGAGGCATTTATGGAGGCGGCACCTGACGGTGCATTGAACAAAATGACAACCCATGGTTACCTCTCCCGGGGTCTTGTGAAGGGCTCAGGGGTCTGAGACCAGAACCTGGGCATCAGGTTTGGACCTGGCTCACAGGGGCTGTATCCTTGTAATTCCTGTGCATAACCATGCAGTTTGTCTTGGTTTAAAAAGCTGTTCAGCGCGAAGAGACGATACTGCTCTGTATCCTCGTGGGGCTCTTGCCAGGAGCCGTCTCCACAACAAATGCGTAGCCCCCACCGAGGCCAGTTTTCCAAGCAGACCTTCTCTGGTCGCCCTGGTGATGCATTCTGCAGGTGGGAGGGTGCTGGAAAAGTTTTTAAGGGCACGGATGTGACCTTGCATGCCAGGGCTTCATCTCCCCCATCTGCTGTTGGGGATGAACCTCAAGTCCAAGCGAGCAAGCAGTTGTAGCCGTTTGGCAGGAGCTATGTGTCGATAAAAAAATCGATCGTTATTTAGTGTTCAGTGCACCATCCTTATTCCCGATACGTTTGCGTTGCTTTGATTGCCTTTGCACTTCCATAGCTGAGCCGTTCAGTGTCTCGGTTTCATGGACTTTGTTTGAAGTGGGATTTTTTTTTTTTATTGTGGGAAACATTTAAAGTTATGAACTGGCTGCTTAGGGCAGCTGGAGCTGTACGTTAGCAAGCCCTTGTCAGCCATAGCTTTCTATTACTGCTGTGATACATCTGTTTAATGTAGTGGTTCATGCTACACATCAGTTCTAGTTCCTAAAAGAAACAAAATTCTTAACAGGAGCTGAAAAATGCTGCTGTATTAAACATTTAAAGTTATGAACTGGCTGCTTAGGGCAGCTGGAGCTGTACGTTAGCAAGCCCTTGTCAGCCATAGCTTTCTATTACTGCTGTGATACATCTGTTTAATGTAGTGGTTCATGCTACACATCAGTTCTAGTTCCTAAAAGAAACAAAATTCTTAACAGGAGCTGAAAAATGCTGCTGTATTCTTGGGGACTGTCATCGAACCTCCCGGCCCTGTCAATCTGCAGATACCTGGTGACAAAGCAACTGAAATCCTCTGTTATGTGAATCTTCAACCAGAAACCCATTTGCTAGTGGCAACTTGGTTAAGGCAGGGGAGAAAACCAGTAACCTTCCAGTAATGACCAATGTTTACTCAAGTTGGTGATGCTGTAGAGAAGGCTGTGATTTCCTTGCGCTTATCTGCTCTGAAGGGTTCTGGCAAAGAGGGATTGCCTGTTGCTTAACTGGCAGTGTTTGAAGCACATGGATACCAAATAAATCGACAAAATGGCAGATAGGCTTTTTAATTAAAAAAGTGCAACCAAACGAGTTCTCGGTATTGCAGGTCTGAAAAACCCATTACATTGCATGAATTGCATCTTCTCTCAGTTCTGATTACATGCAGAAGCGCTTTTATTTGTCTTTAGACTGCAGTAAAACCCATCCAGACAACAGACTCCTGACAACCGGATTCACTCCTCCTAAGTTATCTGCAAAAACCTTTACTTCTGAATTTAAAAGTCGTCAGTGTTTGAAATGGGTTTGGTGAAGGTCTGCTCGTCAGCCTCTGCCTGACACCCAGCAGGAGGAAAGCAGATTTAAATAGTGTATCGGTTTTAATTAACCGGAGGAAAAAGGAGAGTGTGAAGAGGCTCGACCATACTTTGCTGGTTCTTTGGTGCTTCAGGGTGGTCTGAAGCCTCTCGAAACAAGTGCAGATGCCACCACAAAGCTGTCTTCTGCTTTCCTGCGACACCTCCTGGACACCCTAAATTGCTGTTTTGATGGGAATTGAGTTGAAGGCAAGCCAGCTGAGCAGCTCAGATAGCGTTGAAAACTAAATGCAGACATCTAAACAAGGAAAAACCCTGCTAGCTTTGAAGAAGTAGAATTGTCTTTATTTCTTGTGTTGGTTTTCCTGCTCTCAAGTTATTCCGCTTGCCTTCCCTGTAGCGGAGGGCAGGAGCAATGATTGATTAAATTCACACGATGCGCCCAGCTCAGAGCCTGTCTTTTTAAACTTGGGTTTTTCTTTCATGGGCAAGGCGAAGGGAACAATTTCTCTGTGGCAGAGTATCAGTGTTGAAGAGGGCAGCATTTGGGAATTTACCAAAATTTGAGGATAAGTGATTTCTGGCATGCCAGGGCATTGAGCTGCAATGCTTCTAACTTCCCCACTCCTGCTGGCCACACCACTCCTGATACAAGCAGACACCCCACAAAAGCCATGAGCAGCCAGTTTCTCCAGGAGAATGCTGTGGGAGACAGCGTCAAAGGCTTTACTAAAGTCTTGGTAGAGGACATCCACCACCTTTCCCTCATCCACCAGGCGGGTCACCTGGTCATAGAAGGTGATCAGGTTGGTCAAGCAGGACCTGTGCTGGCTGGGCCTGATCCCCTGGTTGTCCTGAACGTGCTGCATGATGGCACGCAGGATGATCTGCTCCATACCCTTCC
>NW_009259528.1:927849-938105 GCF_000687185.1 Egretta garzetta
CCGGAGACAAGCCAGGATGCCGCTGGCCCTCTTGGCCACCTGGGCACCCTGCTGGCTCATATTCAGCCCCCTGTCGACCAGCACCCCCAGGGCCTTTTCTGCCGGGCAGCTTTCCAGCCCCTCTGCCCCACGCCTGGAGCGCTGCCTGGGGTTGTGGTGACCCCAGGGCAGGACCCGGCACTCCATTCACCACAGCTCTTTGGGCCCAGCCATCCAGCCAGTTTTTTCCCAGCTAAGCGTACATCCATCCAAGCCATGAGCAGCCAGTTTCTCCAGGAGAATGCTGTGGGAGACAGCGTCAAAGGCTTTACTAAAGTCTTGGTAGAGGACATCCACCACCTTTCCCTCATCCACCAGGCGGGTCACCTGGTCATAGAAGGTGATCAGGTTGGTCAAGCAGGACCTGTGCTGGCTGGGCCTGATCCCCTGGTTGTCCTGAACGTGCTGCATGATGGCACGCAGGATGATCTGCTCCATAACCTTCCCACTTGCGGGGTGGGGAGTCGGAGCGGGGGACCCGAGCTGCCTAGGAATTGGGCTAAATTGGCGAGCTCATCATCCTCGGATGTGAAAATGCCTCGTGGTGGGTGCGCCAGTGTTAGCAGCCCTGTTTCAGAAGGGCTGAGCACTTCCCCAGGTATGCGGCTGTGTTTCCAGGAGAGATGGTGATGGGTTGTGGCTCTCCTGCCTTCCTGGCCCATTCCCTCCTTGATAAGACACATTCTCGATTTAAAAACTGATTAGTATCTCATTAGATCCCATATTCTCTGTTTGACGAGTCTCTTGAACCGCTTGCTTTCTTTGAATTTCTTCTCTGCGTTGTAGTCCTTCATCATTTTCACCCACTTCTGTGATTCTTTTCAGAGCCATTGCGAGAGATCCTGAATGTAGATATATTGTTGTCAGATGCACTCTGCAAAGGAACAAAGTTTGCTTTGTTCTGTGTTTTCATAACATCCCTGCTCACAGATATCAAACATGAGTCGCTATCAAAGCCTGTCACGTCTCTTCGTGTCCCGGCAGAAATATAAACACTGATCGTTTTATAGCTGTTGAGCAGGAGCCGCAGTGGCCGTGCATCGGTTTTGTGTTGCGGAGCTACTGGCGATGGTGGCGCCTGAGGATGTCCAGCGTCGCTCCCAGAGCACACGTGTGCTCCTTGCAGTGCACATCCCGGCACAGTGATCGGAGCCTGACTGGAATTGCAGAAAGATGCTTTGGGTGGGAAAGGAGTAATTCGGAGAAACCGCGGTCCCACTTCTGTCTCCCTTCGCTTCAGAGCGGTTTGTCGCTCAGCAAATGATGTATTTCTTCCTTTGACAACGATGGTGGAGTTGTGTGCTCCGGCCATCCCTCTGCCCCAGGCACCCTCCGGTGCGCGTGGGTACGTGCTCCGCAGCCTTCAGTGTGGAGCAGCTGGTAGGAGGGACTCTCCTAGGTCGTGAAGGTGGGGGTATCAAACTGTTGGGGCAGAAATTCAGGTCTGGGAAGGAATATGAATATTGGGAAACTCCATGCCTTGACGGGAACCTCTTTTCAGGTTTTCCTTCTAGTTGCCTCTTTTTATGGGTATTTGTGCTGAACTTTGGCTTTTCAGGTTAGGGATGAGTTATCGTTTTGCCTTTCGCTGCCTCTCCACCCACTGATCCAAATCCAGAAAATTGTTGCCTCTCTCATTTATTCCTCTGTGCCCACTCAGGTATTTTAAAGCCTCCGTGTATTGGCTCAGCCCTCAAAGTGGGAAGCAAATTTTGCCTAAAGTCTATTGATCATATGTTGTATATATGCACATACTCCTATATATATGCATAAATATATAAATAATGGATGCGCACAAATGGCGACCATTTTGGCCGGGATCCTCACACAGCACCATAATGCAAAACAAGAAAATCCCACCTCGTTCTCGCAGGAGGAGGGAGCTGATGATCACCCTTCTGCTGAGAGCGGAGATAAGCAGGAGGGACATTTTACAGCCTCGACGTCTGCATGACGTCTTTGGTCCATAGGCTCATAAAACGCTACCAAGTGCTGGAGAACATCAGTCAAGCTGGCCACATCCATAGGCAGGGTGACTCATGGGCACCCAGAGGAGTGCGTAGTGCCAAGAAAGGGGATAATAAATCAGAACCTGAAGGTGTTTTAAAAGGATAAAGACATTCAAGCGATTGATCTAAAAAAGTTTATTCTAATCCCTTGCTCTAAGCAGCTTGCACAGCAACTCTTTAGTGCCCTGTTTTCATTGCATCTTAACTGCTGGTTCCGAGGAGGCCTCGTTTGATGCGCAGAGATCGTTGTGCCATCGCAAACCATCAGCTCGGCTTTTATGTCACCCTAAAGACAACTTTTTTCTCCCCCCTTTTTGATCACACAGGCACTTGTGGATTTGCGCTACAGTTGCCAACTTTTCTGATGCTGCCTGTGGCACGCGATGAGGTTGGGGCTCTCGTCTTAAAAATTCTGTTGGCTACAAGAGAAGGTATTCCCATGGGGATGCTGCGTGCTTTCCTCTTCGCCCTTGCGCAGGGGCAGTCCTGACTTTCAACTTTTAAAAGTGCAATGCGGGAAGCCGATTATATTTAATGGCAGGGATTACACAGCGTTATCTATTCCTGGCAGGAGGGAGGAGTTTGCTTGTATGGCAGGTACCAAAACCTACTGAAAGTGATGCAAGCTATTAACGTGGAGACCAGTGGTATGGGTAAGGCCACCTTTTGGTTACACTGACTCCCATCTCCTCTCGTGAGGGATCATGCAAAGGTGTAGCTATAGGAGGAATTCAGGAAAGTTCAGCTGATTCAGGGAAGCAGTTGAAGGCTGCCATGCTTTGGGTGTAAGAACTCCTTTGGAGAACCTGAAGTGGTCTATCCATGATGAACGGACACCTCTGTATTGATCCTACACTTGTGTTTGTTGGAAAGGACCTCAGCAAGTCTTCTCCAGCCTCCTTCTTGAAGAGCATTGCCTGGACAGGTCTTGAAACCCTGACGGACGGAGATCCTCCACCTCTCCGGTGCCCTGTTCCTGAGGGACACCCTCTTGGGGAAGAAGTTTTCCTTCACGTCCAACCTGAACCTCTCAAACTCTGCATCTTCTGAGCATTGTCCTTAGCTATGAAAGTTTGGCAACATCATCTCTGTAACTGCCTTCCCCGGGGGTGTAGGATCGGTCAGGGCTGGTGGCCTCTGCCCATGCTGTCCCCTTGGCAGGAGCAAGGCTCGAGGAGGTGCAGCTATTTCTGCCCTCAGGTGCACACCTCTGTGTCCAGGGACACAGGAACTGGATGGGGGAGTAATCTCTGTTCAATATTAACTCCTCCCAACGTGCAAAAAAAATAACCTGGTAGGTTATTTTTAACCTAAATGTGCACTTTTCCCTGCAGCTGGATAAACAATTTTGCTGGCAGGAGGGAAGGAGAATGCATGGGAATGGGAAGTGTGGGAGAGGAGTGCAGTCGGGACTGCTCCGGGTAGCCGTGAAAAAGTTAAAAGTGCATAAATCCTCTTTATTCTGCAGTCTAATGTTTGGGTAGGATTTAACAGGCTTTAAAGTGCTCTCTTGCTTCAGACTGTGAGCTGTTTGAACAGATCCTGAGCTGGCCCAGTTTATGTAGGGAGGCGGTGAGGGCGTGGAGGGACCCGCAGAGCTTATACGCGGTTGTGCCGTGTTTCACGTAGGATGGCCTTCTGTTTTATTTGAGAGGAAATAAATACACCTGGAATGAAGCACAAAGGTCAAGAATGAGTTGAGATTTCTGCTTTCTCCCAGAAACGTGATGCGATTTTTGGATAAGCCCATCTGTCCTTTTGTGTGGGTGTACCTAAAACTCGGATAATGCGACTTTCCGGGATCCGCGTCTGTGCCCGAGACTGTAAGCCTTCTGGGGCAGGGCCATTTTCTACGACCCAGCCAGCACCAATCTTGCTTGGGGTTTCTAGGCTGTATTCCTATGGAAGTAATAATTATTTGTACACAATTGCTGATGACAGCGCATCATTGAACAAAACGTCTTCCGTAGCCTTGTGATGTGACATTGAATCTCATTCGTATATTCTTTTTGTACACAGGACGATTAGAATTGCATCATATAATTTAGTTACTGACAAATTTACAGTTTTGATTAGCTGTTGCCATCTTCATTTTTTAAGAGAAGGGATTTTTAACCTGCCATTAACTTCCCCTGGAAGCTGTGGGCATGGAAGCATTAACAGACTTTACTAGCAGTACTATGTAATCCGACTGGATTGTAACCAGGTAGTTAGACCTGTCTTGCACTTCCCTACGCTCGTTATAAGGAAATGTATACAGCCCATGAAATGGAGTTTTGTAAAATATTTTAAAAATAAAGCAGTTTGAATCTTCAGATGATCAAATAATATCATACTCCAAGGTTGATTTTTAATTTTTTTTTTCTGCTGTTCTACACTGTGGAAATCTTTGACTGCTTCAAATTAATTACAGAAGGTTTACAATATTTGCTTAAGCGTTGTTCCATTTGTAATTATTGCTGGACAAACACTGTCGTATCTAAAAAGGCTTACTAATACCCAGCATGAGGAGGGAGTGGGAAGCAAGCTAATCTAGTCTTGGCTGCTACTGCTGTGGATGCTTTTGTGGTTTAACAGAAATCCTTCTTCCCTTCCGCGTGGAGGAAGATGATGGTGGTTGTATTCAACTCCTGCTTTATCGACACAATGATCTCCCCTCGATTACGGGCAAATAAAGGGCTGCATCAGTACATTAGCTCCAGTAAGTGAGCTTATCAAGAACCTCGGAGACTCCCAGGCTTTGCTGTACCCTTCTTTCTTTCTGGCTCTTAACAGAAGCATGGAAAGACATCAGCCAATGCGTATTTTTCTCTAATTGGCCCTATATGAATGTATTTGCTCCTAGGATTCCGATAAATAGTTGCCTGGAATTAGCTTGCAGGCAGGCCTGGACAGACGGCGCGGAGTGCGGCAGTGTTGTCACTTGTCCTGGGCAGTGACATCCGTACCCCCAGGAGCCACGGCAGCCGCTCTGGCATGTCGGGCTCTCCTCCCGCTGGTTCTGGAGCAGTGCTTTGGCTGGAGATAAGCATGGATGTGTTGCACTGGGAATATGTAAAAAATCACATAAAACTAAGCACCAAATCAAGAAGACTCGTGACCACGTTGCCCTTGCTGTTGTTCTAATGCACGTGTTAACGACTTTGACATTAGCATCTAGAAAATAGTTGTTCCATCCTTGCTGGATTAGTGATGGGCGCTGCCGAACAGAGCCCTGTACCCCTGTCCCATTCCCCTTTCCAAATCCCCTAGATAAATCGATGTATTGATATCCCGTTGATGTATGCATCACGGTGATGCTGTGGTGTCCGTGTATCACCCAGTAATACACTGGACTTCCACTGGTCTTGCGATGGCTGTGGCTTTTTTTTCCATTCTGAAGCCTGTGAAACGGTTGAAAGGTTTTTCAGCATATTTTTGTCTGGCTATAGTGATCCATGGTGTGGAGGCAGTAAGGATGATCCTGCATTTAAGAGTAAAAATTAACGGATCTGGTTCAGCACTGGCCCAGAGCTGGGTATATAAACGGGTTAAAAGATTAAAGCCCCAAATCCGGTAAAGACTGCAAGGTTTTTCTTTCGCTTCACAGGGCTTAAGATCACACACCGAGTAACTTTTCGGCTGTATTTAGTCATCTCTATTAATAAATCTGTAGGGATTTTACAATAAAAATTAGTATGTTGAGAATCTTTTGGGATTCGGGGCTTAAAAGAAAAGTCTTGAAAACAGGTTGGTGGCGTGGTGCGGGCAGCCCAGCTCCTACAGCCAGCTAGATGGGGTTCATGGGATCTTGCTCTCCCAAAGCATTCTTACCTTCTGTTAATAAAATAGAGCAGAAGCAGCCAAAACCGCTGCTTCCTTTTCAATAAATCAGAATACAAATAGCAACAGATTTACACTGCAAGACGCACAAAGCATTGCGGTGTGTGAGCGTGACTCTTGGTTTGACTGTCGCACGGGCTTTACGCGGTGCGTTAACGTCAGCCTCGGCTTCCAGGGGAACCGCGGCATCCCCGCCGTCGGGCAGGATTTGCCTCCAACGTCGTGCCGTCGGCACGTGACGCCCCTTGCAGACTGCAGTCGCACAGCGGAGCGTTGGACAAGCTGAGAGGCTTTCCTGAACCCCCCAAACAGCTAAAGCAGCCCAATTCCATTTGTGGTAATTTGCAGCTTTGTGTAGAATGATCTCGTGAATGAAGCGGGTACGATTTCATTTCAAACTCCGCTCTGTGGTTTCTCTAGGCTTGGTTAAAGAGTTAACAAATCCGTGGTGTTTCATGATTCTTGTCATCGTATCTAGTGTTCTCCTACCCCGTTTCCATAGGCAGGAGTAGGCTCAAATCTCTGTCTTTGAGATTGCATATTAAAGTCGGTTGGGTTTTAAGGTGAGAAGGCGTTTTTGTGCAGTAGTTGGTATGTCGCTGTGTGAAGGTTGGATTGTGCCTCTCTAGCCAAAAGGGACTGTGTTTGAAAAAGCCCCCATCTGGGGAAGGGCTGGCCCCTGTCCTCCCCTGCCACGAGCTGCCGTGTCCCTCCGCACGCCGTGTGCCAGCACTAGGAGCGGCTGATCCTCCCGTGCCGCTGAGCCTGCAGCACTTTGCCCAAAAATCCCCGCAGTGCCTTCCCAAATGAAGCTCCCTTGGCTCCAGCTGCAGCTGACCTGACCCTGTCAGGGCTCACTGGGAGGATGGCCGAGGGCATCCGCCAGGGACGTGACAGTCCTGCCCCAAAGCGTCTTCCTGGCCAGAAACCAGGGAGGTGGTAGAGATGCAAAAATGTGCGCTTTGAATTCCTGCAGAGCAGGTTTGTGGCTGAGATCACCCAGGAAGACTGTGAGCCGTTTCCCAGGCACTGAGATGTTTTTTGGAGGAAGCAATCTTTTCCAACTTATTTTGGAAATTAAATATTTTCCCAATGCGTTTGTTATGCATGCCGCATTTGGAAAGAGGAAAAATAATGTTATTGAACCATGTTTAAAAATAGTCCGTATTTGCTTTCAGTCTGATAAAGGGGAAGCGCGCAGAGCTTTGTCCTCTAATATCAGTTTATCCTTGAACGGGAGCAGAACCTGGTAAAGAAATGATTTCTCGTGGAAAGAAATAGTCATTTCCATATTGCTGCTTTTTTATGTTATAGTCTTAGTTAATTAACTGCGACGGATTTGTATGGGCGATTAACACGCAGATTCTGAATTCATCGTGTGTCTGATCTTAGCCATCATGTTAAAAGTGGAATATAGTAAAAGTCCTTTAATTACTCTTGTAATTCTTACTGCAATGGAGCGTTACAGCTCTCTGGTGTGTTTGAAATGGAAGTCTGATGCAGAGTAGTGCAAACCTTTCCAAAGCAAAGTGTTCCAGGCTGTTTGAGGAGATGTGCCATGCCACAAACGAGCTTTTGTAGTGTTCTCTGGCTTTGATGAACGGGAGCCAAATAACAACTAGCTGCCACTTGGACTTACAAAGGAAGGGCCGCGGGTACTATAGATCCGTACACGTATCCCTTCCCTACTGTCCAGCTCTGGTATGGCTTCCAGTGGAGAGACCTGCAGGGTAAGGAAGGTCACTGCATTTTCACAAGGCTTTTTTGAAGCTCACCGTTAAACACAAATAATGCTCTGCTAAAATTTTCTTCTTTCTCTAGTTGTTGAGTCCCCGGAGCTTTGGCACTGGGATGGGAACAGACATGAGTAGCTTGGGTAGCTTGTGTTTGTATTGCCAAGCTGGGAGTGCTGTGAGGTCCTCCACTGGAAGCCCTTCTGAGCTGCATCTCCATCTAAAAAGAGAAGGGGGGAAAAAAAAAAAAAGACCCACCTGTAGGTACGTAAGAGATTCTGGGTCTGTAGACGAGGAGGACCCAACGTTAGGCTTCTAATCTTATTTCTGTTTTGTGTCATCCATGGCTTGCTTTCTGCGGTCCTGACAGCCTCCTTTGGTGAAGGTCTGTCCTCTTGCAGGGGATGACGCTGACCGGCTCAGGCGCCGTTGCTGAGGTACGGTGCACGCGATCCCTCCTGCCCCCCAGTAGCGCTTCGCTGACCGACCAGCTCGCTGGAAGCCCAGCGAGGCTGGGCAAGGAGAGCTCCCCACAACTCGCTGTGAGCGTGCTGTTTGTAGAAGCCCTTCCTTACCCAAACACCACCAGTACACTTAATTATACTCTGGGTTTAAAGGGCATCTCCATCCCGTCAGAACATTGCTGCTGTCACAGGTAGCACTGAAGACACCTGACAGAGGAGGGAAATGAGTTCTTCCCCTGCACTATAGAATACAGACGTGCTGGGGTACATCAGTTTATGGAGCAGGACTGCATAAAGGCTGTTCGAGCTATGGCTTGGCTATGCAGTAGTGGTAATGTTGGTGCAGCCAGGGCTGTCTGAGACCACAGGCGCGTTCCTCTCTTGTAAGTCTTCCTTCAGGCTTGAAATCAAGCAGCAAACCTTGAAACTACGTCAAGGCTGAGAAAAAAATTGCCTGGAGTGTGATTAGTTATATATGTTACGCTGCTGAGTCCAATAAAAGATACTATCTCTATGTACAAACCTGGTCCAGAAGGAATTTAGTTCTTTATAAAACCTTAATTATTCTCTGCAAGCTTGCTTAGGTTTGAGGCTGGCGTCGTACCCGCAATAATATGTCCAAGGGCCGTCGGTGTGTCGTAGGAGGCAGTGAGGGACCAGCGTGGACACATTTCCATACTGGCAAGGGCAACGGGAGCTGGAAAAGCAGCCACTTTGTGCCTGTGATGAAAGCTCAGGAGGTGCTGCCCGCCAGCTTCTTGGCCCGCTGGAGCTGCCTGTATCGTTGGGACCTCCGTCTTCACAAGGTTTGCTTAGTGGTGTGTGAAGACGGGAAATACTCCTAATCCCAAAGGGTTTGCTATGGTATTAAGAGCTGAAGGATGTGCTGGTCGTGTTATACCCTAAAACTCACTTCAGCTGCCTGATGCCATTTAGTGGTTCCAGCTCCTTCTTATACGTTATATATTGCACAGTTGGTTGGAAACGCAGAAATCCTGAAGACTCAGGCTGGGGCTGAAGTTAGCATTTGCTTCACACAGCATTTTCTAGAATTTTGAATTTTAGCACATAAATGTTAATGACACGCGAAGTCGGCCTCTCTGAGCCCTGGCAAGGAGAATGGCCTGTCTAGAAGACCTTTTGCTGGATGGATTTTGTTATAATGCCGAGTTATTTCTCAGCTTCTCTAACTTTCTTTCCACCAAATGTTTGTCAAGGTGCATATAATATTTCTCCACTGGTAGAGGCATTAACCTTTATTAACCACTGCAGAGCCTGTAACTGCTTAAAGACCGACGTGATAATTAAGACCACATCTTGGGCTAAGTTTGCTCCTACTCAGGGTCCATTAATTTTTATGACAGTGATGAATTTCAGTGAAGTAGTAATTAGTTTTTCTCACTGTATGGAAAAAAACATGCGAAACACTGCTGTAAATCGCTCTCCCCGAGTCCCAAGGGCTGAAGGCATCCATGGTCAGGCACAACGCTGCGGTTGGCGTAGCCAAGTGTCGTAGTCTGACTGCAGCTTCCGAACAGCGCTGTGAGTTTCACGTCCGAAGACGTGTGTGCTCAATGGCAAAGAACGCCGTCGCGAGCTGGGAGCACGGTGAGGTACCCTCACTCCTCCCGTAGTTACACCAGCACCGCAGGGCTGGACGGCAGCGCCAGGCAAAACGGCTGGGGATGGATAGATCAGTCCTTCCGTCTTGCATTTGTGTGCTGCCCAGTTAATCCTGGCCACTTAAATGTTTGTGCCTCGGATAGCAAGGGTGCGATTTCCAGGTGAAGCTGTAGGAAAAGGTCCGTGGGGAAGGGCTTGCTGAGGTGCTGTTTGCTCCCTTCAGGACACCTATTCTGACGAGCATTAAAAGCTGATCATAACGTGCATGCGGTTCATCATCCCCGAATGATGGGCAATTGCCCAATACCTTTTAGTTTAAAACCTTTCCAGTTTTGAGCACCAACATTTCTTACCGTTTCTTTTTACTACGGTTTCCAAGCCTGTGTAAAATTTGCATTGTAAACAGAAGTGACGCGTGTTGGGGGAAAAGCATTTTAAAATATCTGGTGAGCTTTACTGTGTGGGCAGGCAGTGGAAGACTCTCAAAGCTTGCCAGGGGCTCCAGCTCACGCCAACGAGCGATTTTGCCTGCAACGCGTCCGATTTTGCTGGTTGCATCCTCTTCC
>NW_009259528.1:938236-938652 GCF_000687185.1 Egretta garzetta
TGATTTCTTCTCCCCAGACGCTGCATTTGCTGTCACCTGCCTCCAGCCTCCTCCCTGCGTAAGGGCTGGGGCTGCTCGGGGAGCCCCCCCATCTGACCAGAGCACGTGGATCGGGAGTTACCCCGTGTTCTGGGACGGTGCGTCCTGGTCGCTGCGGCGTGGGCAGCCCGGTGTTTATCACGGCACGGGGAGCGAGCTTTACGGACGAGATGTAACCTTAGCAGAATACTGTTCTGCAAAGATTCTGTTCAAGGAGAGGCTGAGCCAGGTCGATGTAGAATAGAGCAATAAGGTTGGAACACTATAAGGTGATGCAATTCCAAATTATATTTATCAGTGGAAATAATTCTTTGCACTTTGAATGTCCCGAGCATCTCACTGCGCTGTCTCCACCGCGGGCTGGCGGATCCTTCCCT
>NW_009259528.1:938772-945287 GCF_000687185.1 Egretta garzetta
GTCCCACCGTTGATGGAGATGGGGTCCCGAGCCACCGCGTGGGATTGCAGAAACCCTCCTCGCCGCCCGTAGAGTCTGGGTTAATTTGCACACTGTGCCGCCTTTACCTGACGTGCTCCAGGAGGGAAGAACGCTGACAAAACCTTACACATCGTCCGTCCTGGCAGTCCACAAGCTGATGGTCACGTTTTAGAACGCGTGTGTTTATTTGGCTGTGCCCAGAGTCTGCTTGCTGTCAAGCAGAAGGCAGAGCCCTGTAGATGAGGTGCTTGAACCGGTGGCCGGCCGAGGCCGTGGCGCTGGCGGGTCCCTCCTGGAGGCGCCGTCGCCGAGCACGTTCCCCTAGCGCCGTTCTGGGTTTTGTCGGCTTAATGCTGGGGTCAGAGCATGCGCAATTATTGCTCATTTAACTTGCGGGAGAGAGAACCTAAATATGCGCCCGGGGGTTGGCTATTTTGGCTTGGGGAATTGATATTTTATGTGATTTTGTATTTTTTGTGGATGCATATATATGGCCGTGTGTCTGTATCCACAGAGCGATACGGGCTCGAACGTGAGCCCATACCCTTTTGCCAGTGCAGATCTGGGGTTTTTTAAGTTTCTGTTCCAATCTTAATTGCTTTTCCTAACTATCTGAAAACACTATGTTTATAAAACGGATATTTCAGTGGTCTGAAAACTGTCTGATGACAAAGTCAATACCCTAAATTCCCACAGAAATACTTTATTCTGTTCTTTAAACTGTTACTTACACGCACGCTGGTCTCTGAACGTTCATATGGGATAGAAATGCACTAAAATAGTGAGCAAGGAGCTGCAATCTGGGAGGCTTCCCTAAAATACTGGGCTGGAGATCTCAGAGTAGACTCGGTTAAACCCATTTTTTCCATGCGGTTTGCTACCCAACGCTGCTTTCACTTCTTGCTTCTTTGTTCTGCATAGGCGCGTGAAACAGCTCCACAACAGCGAATCTGTCGTGTTCGTAATGCGAAATACACAGCCAGTGAGTGCTGTATGTTTCAAATATAATAAATAATCAGAATACACATCAGAATTTGCTCACATGACTGCATATATGAATTAATCCACAGTTTTTGTAAGATTATGGGTATGCTGACTTGGTATGCTATGGCAGCATTTCCTGGGGATTGCTGCAGACATTTATAATGAACAATATATAATAAGTTGTAACTAATTTCTAATTAAATGTTAGTATATAATAACTCTTTAATAAGGTGATGTGCTCAGGTATGGCCCTCATTGAAGTCTGATACAAACTTTCCCAGTTAGAGCTTGAAATGAGGGGTCAGCAACGGCAAATGGCACCGTGGGATAGGCAGGCTGGCTCAGGTGAGGCCAGGGAAGAATGGCAGCCACAGGCACTGTACAGCAAGCAAATGAAATCTCACTGAGGGAGGATCTAACGTCTTGAGCGCCGTAGTGTGCTGCCGCACAAGAACTTTGTGCCCGTCCCCTGCAGTGATGGAAGAAAGTGCTTTTTGGGGTGAAGATGGGTTGGTCCTACTTAACCACGCAAGCAGAGGTAAACAGCCAGAAAAAAATGTATTTTGCACCTTCTAAAGTTTCTGAAGTCTTTCTAGACTTTTGCCTCCTTATGCTGTAGGCCTCCTGCTGTTGCTTTACCTGCCTCAAGTGGTGATGGGTTTTGGCTCAAGTTCATGGAAACCCTTTGGGCTTTTGAAAACAAAACATGGTTTGCATTTATGTGACTGTGCCTTACCCTTTTGTTTTGTCTTGCGAGTGACTCTGTTATGTGTGCATATATGTATGATAAAGAGCGGTGCTGTGCTTGCACAGGGCTCAGGCAGGTGGTGGGATCTCCATCCTTGGAGATACTAAAAACTGGACTGGCCAAAGCCCTGAGCTGCATGGACACGCTTTGGGACTTGCTTTGGGGGGTGGTTGGCCAGGGACCACCAGAGGTCCCTTCCAAACTACATTCTTTTATGAATCGGATTCCATTCCATGACTTAAATCAATGAAAAACATTTTAGTTTGATTTCAGTATGCACATGCATGGGCTAACTTGTTTTCTTATCCTAAAATGTCTCTTATCAATTCAAAAGAAAATACATTGAAGTACAAGCACAACTGGTTACCATTTTGTAAATGTGCTTGTATCGTATATTTGCAGTAATGGAAATTGTATACTGTGAGAAAACAAGAGAATTAAGATGTGAGACCAAAAAAAAGGAATGGAGAGGATCATGTGCCTGATTCCAGTAATGGGAGAATTAATATTCTCCGTGCTGTAAGGCTGGAAACGTGCCTTCTTAACAGGTCGGCTTTCTCTGTGCATATGCAAACTTGGGTGCTTGCTTTGATGGCTTGCTTGACTTTTTACTGTTTTGTTTAGGATCTTTTAAAATTATTAAAGTGATTCATTCTGGGATGACAAACTAGGTATTTTTAGCAACTGCTGGAATAACTGCTGTGAGCAGAACAGGCTGCAGACAAGGATACGTAATGGAGCAAGAACCCAGCCTGACTTTGAGACCCCAGAGTGATTTCGATGATTTTATGTTGCTAACAGCTAAGCTATAAAATGAGAGCGGGGAGCTAGGGCCAGTGTGGGAGCTCACGATAACAGTACTACAGATATTCTGGAGTTTGAGAGCTTGCCTGCCTTTATTTACTTATATCTTTTACAGGTCATTTTAGCAGATTCTTTATTTGCCAGAGCATCGGGAGGCCTTGCAGCTGATTTTTGACATGGTGGAAAGTTCAGTTCATTTAGCCAGCTGGTTATTTTCTTGACTTTTATTTTATTAGTTTTGTCTGTCCTGTTAGAGGTGTAGGTATGGGCTACCTAGGCCTGTAGTCACATAGCACGGCTCCTTCCCGAGAGACCAAGGAGTTAGGGAGAAGGCAGGGTAAGAAAGAGGCAGTTGCTTCTGAAGCAGACCTGAAGTCTGTGCCTTCTCAGTTCATAGCAGACAAGAAACTCAAGTCCTGAATAGGAGCGCGGCTCTGAAACCCCTTTGGAGATTGGCATTCCCCCAATGCATTCTTGCAGCAGCACATGTGGACTCGGTGGCTCCGCCGCTGCCTGTTGTGGTCCCCAGTGCACTCACTGGTGTGTGGGGAAATGCCATTTATCAGCCCCATATAAGTGTCTCCAGAGGGACGTTACAGTAAAATTACCATAAACAAAAGATGCAGCAGAGCAGAATTCTTGATTGGAGTTCATGTTGTCCTTGTGTCCCAGCTGAACGTTGCAGCTCTTCACTCCCTGGCCATCCACGAGTTCCTCCGCAGCTCCTGCCCTGCGTTCAGCCCTTGTCTGTGCAGTGATTTCAGCTTCCTCTCTCATGAAGTGGTCTTAGCCAAAGACAGTAGTGAGCACTTGGGTCTGCTTGGCTCCAGTGATGATGTGGCTGGGTCATGGTCCTGGCGACCAAGACTGAAGGTCCACCATGGAGTACACTTGCCTTGCAGTGGAGAATCAGCCACTTACTGAGTCATTGGGCCAGATCCTGGTCATGCTCTGGTGAAACCCATTAATGTCAATGATCCATGCCAATCCAAACCATGGTGGTCTTTGGAAACCTTGATCTTCCCATCAAAGCTGTGTAGCAGAGGAATGAGATCTTTGGGAGACCTACCAGTAGATCTGGCATCTCACCTGCTGAATAAGCCCAGTGTGCTCTGTCCACCTACACAGGATCACTTCAGTCCAGGAATGCAAAGCCACTGGGAAAATAAGCCCAAATTTCTATTCCTCTTCAGTACATCTCCACTGGCCTTAGTTCACCTGACTTGTTTTCTTTTAATGGATGCTGTCATTTTGTACCTCAGTGTTCTTAATCCTGCTCGTGAAGTAGCTCCTTAGTTGCACTGATCCTTGGTCAATCTGTGCTACTCAAAAAAAGATAATTGAATTTAACTTAACTTCACAACCTGCCTATAGATAGATAAAGCTCCATGGTAATGTCTTGGTTTGCTTGGATTATTTTTTAAATAATTTTTAAAAAATTAATGATTTTTATAATCAGACAATATTCTTCCATTGACATGAGATGTAAAATACTGCTCACCCAAGGGAAATATCTTCAAATAGTGGCAATAAATGCCGTGGTACAAAAGAGAATGCTTTTCAAATGGGATGGTTTCGTTTTGGCTTGGTGTCTGTAGGCAGATAAAGCATATATGGAATGGTTTTGATCTCCCATCCCTGTTTTGCTGAGAAATACGGTTGTATTTAGAGCTGATCAAAACTTAAAAAGGATGTGCAGGATTTTCAAATTTTCATCATATGAGGATTTCTCACTTTTAAAAATCTGTACACTCTTTTTGAGATGCATAATGAAAATAAAATCCAGAGGGATTCTCACAGCAGCCATCGCTGTGATCCATTACAGCATATCACCTACAGCCGTGGGAGATGGAAATTGAAGAGAAGCCTTTGTAACAAGAAGGGAATTCCCCAAAACATTGTTTCCAGCAACAGCAGGGCTCAGAAATGCAATAAGCCTTTGGTCAGGAGACTTTGTGTTGCCCAAGCTACTGCCACTGCAGCTGGGTAACAAGGGGTGCCTGGCTCCTAATCTGTTACGGTGGTGTGGGAGGCGCTGATAAAAGAGTGGCTGTGCCGTGGATTCAGAACAGCTTTAGCCTCCTGTTTGTCTTCTGTGTGGGCAACCGTCTCATCTGGGGGAGAAGGCAAGGGAGGGGGAGAGCATTCTGCCCTTGCACGCCTGGGTTTTGTTGTGTTGTGCAAAGTTATTTCAGTGAGAACAACTACTAAAGCTGCTCACGAGCTGAATATTTGCAAATAATTTCAGCTTTAATAGCAGCTGGCTATTCAAATCCCTTATGAGGCTTCAGAAATCTCATTTAGAATATTTAGTGTGTTATCAGGTAAAATCATAGTGGAGTTTCACATAACAGAAAATGAAATGTTGTATAATCCCTTCTACTACGATGAGTACCAAGCCTAAAGCAGGCAGAATACAGATACAGGTGTTCCTTTTGCTATCTTACATATCAAATAACAAAAGTAATCTGTGTTTTATGTTGTAAAGAAGATGGATGAGGGGGTGGAAAGCCCCGTAAAGGCTTTGTTCCTCATTACAAGTTTCAAGAGCCGCTCCCCGCTTACTTTCCTCCTTCCATGGCTCTCAGTTGCAGTCGTATCCTTCTGGGACGGGCTTTCATTTCCAAGTGTTTAGGTGCGATGCTCCAGGGAGTGGAGACCACGTGCAGTCCTGAAGTTGATGGTTCTGCTCCATCTGCGTAGAAAGGGAACTGAGGATTTTTGCAGAAAAACTGGTGTGGGGATTTCCCAGCTTTTCCGAATTCGACTCTGTAGGTTCACTGCTCTGAAAGAAAAAGGCTTGGGCAAGACTTCTGCAGTCACGTCCCTGGTTTTTAGGAAGAACTACCTTGCAACCTGTTGGAAGGCAGGGCTGGGGGTGGGTCTTTGATGTCTTATTTTCTGTGAAGCAGATGGGTAAGATGAACATATATGTGGAAGATGAACATTTTTTAAATTAAAGAAGTGCAATAGGAAAACTGATAGATCTATTCTTGGGCAAATATCTCCTGGGTGCCGTTCACTCCAATGCCGTGGACAAACGTCAATCCCTTACGTCAAAGACATTTTAAAATGGAACGGGAAGTTTGCCACAGGAATATTACCCTCAAAGGAAACGTCACTTTTTTCCTGTAAAGAAATAATTCCAAAAGAAAAAATGCGTAATGCACAGAGCAAACTAAATGCACCACTGGTTTCTTACCTCTGTGCCATTCTAGGAGCTGTTTTGAAGAGCAGTATTAATACATCAAGATTTGCAGCAGGAAATAACAAGCTTAGATTGGGGTTTTATTTGGAGTCACGCGTTTGTTCCAGAGAAATAGTATTTGCAAAGAAGTTGAATTCTGTCATTGAACTTGCATGTCGCGTGTCATTTGTGGCGCTGGCAAGAGGCGCCAGCTTCTCCTCCCTCTCCTGCTGCGTGAGCAGCAAGCGATGGTCCCTGGGTCCTTCCTCCTGCCAGCTCGCCGGCGATGCCATCGCTGTGCGGCCCCAGCAGCCCTCGCAGGGAGCTGAAGGGAGCGAGCTGGGCACCATTTAACCGTGTACCTTGAATATATGCAGGCTGGTCTTTTTTTTTTTTTACCTGCTGTTTTGCTGAGTGATATTGTTATGACCATAACACTAAAGAAAAGAAGGAATGATGGAAATTGTGGGGTGGAAGAATTAGCGTGAGAAAAGCCCGTCTCCTCTCTCTTTTTGATGGAAAGGCTTTGCTAGCGTTGCTTGAGTGGAGGCAGCTCCTCTCCCTGTCAGCCTGTGTCAGTCAAATTGTGATTGCCATGGTTGAGCCCCAGCCGGCAGCTCGGCCCCCCCAGCCGCTCGCTCACTGCCCCCGGTGGGACGGGGCTAAGGACAGTTTAACAGGGAGAGCAAAAGCCATGCAGGCAAGCAAAGCAAGGCAAGGGATTCCTTCCCTGCTTCCCATGGCAGGGGGTGCGCACGCCCCCCCCGAGAA
>NW_009259528.1:945382-950626 GCF_000687185.1 Egretta garzetta
TGGCTCAGTGCAAGCCCTGCTCAGCAGGGACGAACCCATCCTGGGGTGCTCAGCGCTGTTCCCAGCACAGATCCCAACCCCGGCCCCATAGGAGCTGCTGTGAAGAAAAGGAACTCTGCCCCAGCCCAAACCTGCACAACGATAAATGTAACATTTGTGGTTTTCCAAATAAAAATGGGCATAATTCACGGGGAGGTCTGGAGACTCTGTTATTGGAAGGTGTGTGCAGAGGGTAGTGGGGAATGGGAGGACATCTCTATTTATGTTATTCACTATTTTTTTGATCATTAAATGCTTTGTAACTCCATCTCCAAACTTCTCAACTGGTGTAATAAAATTAATTGTTGCCTCTCCAAAAAATGGCAGTGTTCATACATCATGGGTTTTGCAGCTGTGATCACAAATGCAAAGTGAATGCAAAAGTAATTTTGCTTTACATCACCAAGTCAGCTTTGAAAGCATAAAATAGAGGCTGGATGTCAGAAATACCAGCCGTACCTGACTGCGATCAGGGCGTGTTGTTCTAACTCTGTCAGTTAGTGACTCCAGCAGTGACACATCCCGTGCCTTCCTATCCGCCTCGCCCGCCCCTGCCTGGTCGCTGTTGTTGAGCAGAACCCACCCACAAACCATTTCTACATCAGCCGAGAGCGGCAGCTCACGACGTGGTGTCCCCGTGGCTTCTGTCCTCCTTCTGCAGTGGCAGGAAGTATCTTGGCTTTTCCCCCGTGTGTTTCTGCACCTGAAATCCCTGCAAGCCTGACTTTGTGTGCGGATAAGGAGCAGCTGGGGCGGTGGATATTTTATTCCGCAATACAGAGCCGCCTTTCTTGTCAGGAGTGGTGCCTTTGACTCGATTGAATCAGCTCTGGGATTGGTTTCAATACGATTTTGTTGCGTAGTCAAAGCTGCAGGGTAACATGTCGCAGAAGTGCGCTGCAAGCCTGCCGACGCGTGCTTGCCAGCCTTGGCTTGGCTCGTCGTGGAGGGACAACTGGGCGGTTGATAGGCCTGCTCCGAGCCTGCTGCTGAGAGTGGTCACTGGGGTAAAAAGAGATGACGGGAATGCGTGCTGAGCAGCATTGCGGAACAACTGGGGTTTTTTTCCCCTTTGGCGCTGAAATACGATGTGTTGTGGACGATGCCCGGCGTGTCTGTGCAGAGGGGAGGGTTCAGAGCTGGGTTCCACTTCCCTGATGGCAGGTTGCTTCGATTAGGTGACGTACACTGCGTGAATACCGCACCAGCCGCCTTGGTGTTGAAGTTGTTCTGATTGTTAGATAGGCTAAGATCTTGGGGGGGGGCGGAAAAAAAATACGAAATACAAGGCAGGAGATGTGAGTGCTTGGAGAGGGGAAATTAATGGTAAGTGGTATGACTGGACTGTGAAATGGGGAAATTAAAACCTGCTGGGACTATTTCCATCACGTTAACATCAGTACACTGTTAACCAACAGTGCTTGGAAAAACACATTGAATATTTGTACGGAATGCCCTGGGACAAGGGAGGTGGTTCACAACCAAGTTTGTTGGAGGAAGCTATGCAGAACAAACCAGCAATGGGCACGGGCCGTCACAAGCATGCTAGAGACTAAAACGCTAACGGACCAGATCATGAAGTCCTTAAAGATGGTCCCTGCTTAAAGCAGCCGGGAGTCATACAAACGGTGATTTGGCAAGGATGAAAAATGCCCCAGCAACAGGAGACCTTCTCCCAGGAGGCTGAAGATCGACACGGACCCCTACATCTCCAGTTAAGTTGCTTGCAAGAGCTTTTGTGCCACATCAGGAAACACCCAGCATTACTTGTGAGAAGTTTGTCCTCCAGTGAGAACTTTTCCTATAAATCCCAGCCCTTTTTAGCCCAAAGCAGCAAGTTTCTCAGAGTCGTGTGGTGGCAGCTGTGGCGGCGTCTCTGGGGACACGTGGCAGGCGTGCGTGGAGGTGGCGGCTGCTGCGGCTTCTTCTCGAGCGCTGGCTCTGCATCACAGCTCTGCCTCTTCGTTGACTGCGACCCACATCAGTAGTCGAGGAGTGGATGTGAGGAACACACCAGAACAGTGTTACTTCCAACCCGGCCAGGGACATGGGACCTTCACCCTCCAAAATCGCTTCTACCTAGTTTTTAAAGCATCCTCAAGGAAAACGTGTGTGATTTCCAGTTTGTTATAGCAGTCAAATAAATTTTGGCAGTTCTGTGGAGGCATCCAGCCTACCTTTCTCCACCAAAATGTGCTGAGACATCTAAGTCTGCTGCAGTTACGCTCCCACTTACTCTGCAGGAGGATTAAAATCCTCCACCACCCTGGTCTTGTCCTCATGGGCAACAAGAGCAAATGTCAAACCTTAAAAATGGCCAAAAATTTGTCTTTTACCTTCAGGTTTTGAAGGTGCTCAAGCATTGGTTGGACTATAGATCGCATTATCGGTAACCCAACCTGCAGGTGACAACACCGGGTGACCAGCGAGCCCAGGGAAACGCTGACCGTGTCTGTCTTCCATTCCTGCACCTCCCCGTGAAGCAAGGGCGACCCCGGGCTGTCCTCGGGGCAGACACCATGGCAGTGTCCTGCTTATTCTTCCCCCGCGAGCTGAGAGACAACAACTGGCCAGCACCCTGTAATTAACGGCCTTGTGAGAGCGGAGGAGGTGCTGCCAAGAGACAGCTCACGAAAAAGGCATAAAACTAGGTGAGACATAAATGTTAAATACTGTTAATCCAAACCAAACAGAAGAATTTCATCAGGTCCCAGATGGGTTTGTCTCCAAAGTTATTTTTCACGGTCGACTGTGGCTCATTAGGAACTGCCAAGTGCCATGAAAACAGGCTTTTACGTTACTGCGTGCCTCTGGGACGTGTTTGGGGGGTCCTCGTGCACGCTCAGGGCTCGACAGCAAAGCTTGGGCATCGTTCAGGGGGGAGGGAATCACAGCTCGTTTTGGCCAAGGGTACAAAAGACCACCACCAGGAAAGAGAAAGGGGCTTCACGTAGGGAGTTAAACAAAAGTAAGGGGAGAAAAGCAGAGAAGCACGTCTGCGGACGGTCTGCTCTGAGTTATCAGCGCCTTCCCCTCCAAGTCATTCATAAGGATCTCACACCCAAGTTATTAAAAGAATACAGCCTTGATCTTAAAATGCAATTTCCAGAGGTTAACACCTACGAAATTGTTTGCTGGATGGTCCTTAAGTTGAATGATTGTGGTGTTATTAAATCAAACCACTTAATTAACTGATCAGATAGGGTGTGTTACTCCTTCCGTAGTGTGACGGAAATCGGTGGCCACCAAAGAAAGGGAAAAGCCCCTCTCGTTGACTACAGAAAAGAGGTCGGGAAGCTATTCTTGAACGTTTTGGGTTGTTTTTCTTTAAAAAAGTAATGGCTCTTGTTACTTCTGGCGGGTCCTCTTATTTTCTAGGGGTGATTCCTCTTGTGCTTACATTAACGAATTAATTGGAGAGGAGAACCGTAAGACCCAGGGATGCAGCTTGTCACAATTATGCCGAAGAGCTTAAAACATGCAAAACTCCCCAAATTAATTGCAAAGCTATTTCATATATGAGTAGCTAGAATTAATCATTAACCTAATAATTCCCTTTCTGACATTATTTCTTTGTTAAAAATGAGTAATTTTAATTGGATAATGAGGTGCCAGTACGACTCATGAATTGTACATTACCCAAGCTAATGGAAAAAAAGGGAGCTTATGCAAGTAGCGTTGCAGATGCCATTGCAAATGCCTCCACACTGAACATTTTATTCTGATAAATTCTTAATTTATTTCCAGATGGCTTTTGAATTTCTAGAACATTTACTGTATGCTATCATTTTCCCATTTGATATTCTTGTTATCTAATTCACATGAGCTTTATGGGTGAGGCTCAGACCCTTGGGCAGGACCCAGTCTCTGGTTCCAGGTTTCTCAGCCCTCCTCTGGCAGCGAAAGGACAGGAGCAATGGGTGCATGAGAGGTTACTGGATCCGAGGATTAGCACCAGATTACTGAGGTTCCAAGAGGATGGGAATAATTTAATTTTTCCAGAGAAAGGAGGGCTCTAGTCTCAAAAGCCTAGAAAATGTTAATGGAGAGATAGTCAGAAAAAATGCACGAGACTTCTCTAGATAGAGTTGTGGGGTATATGTTTTATTTGCGAACAGGAACCGTACCGTGCCGCCGGAGATGCGGGCTTTCTCACCTCTCTCTGCCAAGAGATGGCTGGGTGGCGTACAACGAGCCTGCAAAGGTGCAGCGCCATCTCAGCAGCTTTCTCCGAGCTGTAATATGATGAGGGCAAAATAACTGGGTGGGTAGGTGGCATTGCTCCTCTTTATCCAAGAGGAGTGGAAGCTTTTTACGTATGAGCTGACCCTGAAGGCCCTCTCTGCGCCGCTTTTCCCCAGCTCTCCATGCCCAACAGAGCTCCCCTTCCGAGCCACCTTCCCTCAGGCTGAATCTTCCCATGTAGCGGCCGAGATCGGTGAAGTGCAGGGCTATTGCTCTTGGCCTTGCCCGGACCTAACCCGAAATCTGCTCATGCACCGAGGGCAGCCGCCGTGGTTCCCCCTGCCCTGCCCGCAGCATCTCTTCCTCCGGGTACCTGCTCCCGCGCCAGCCCGGGCTGTTGCTCCTGCGCAGCCGCTGTCACCTACCTCTCCTGGCCTTGCCTCCCCTCCTCACCCCTGGTTACAGTAATTGCACTCTTTGAAGCTAATTAGAAATGAGTGAGTTAAGTGGATAATTATTTTCCTGCATCAAGGTGCATGTAGGTTAAATGGGTGAGCGCACTCTGCAAGGAAATTCCATGCGTATCTGATAATTGAAGAAGGGTATCGACTCTCTGAATACATTTCCAAATGGCTCTGTATGATTTTCTTTTTTCCAATATGAATTCATTTTTATAAAAGAACGGGCAAAATGTGTAGGGTCTCAGAATAGTTTGTGAGGTTTAGGAGCAGGGATCTTACGGACATTATTAGGAGTTGAAGGGTTTAGCGCCTCCACAAGGGCTTTACAAACAAAGTGTGCTGTTGTCCTTAATGGCTGCTTTGCTTTGGGTACTCCAAGCGTATTAAATAGGTGCTTTTGTAATTGCAGTCCTTAAAGAACACACACTTTGCTTTTAAGGAGGGAAAGGAATACAGCAAGGAAACTTGGCTACCTCCCCATCTGCTTAGCTAGAGAGCTAATGAAATCAGGTTTTCAATGAAGTGGCTCGATCACTGACGTGTTTGTGGGACTGCCTAG
>NW_009259528.1:950998-971713 GCF_000687185.1 Egretta garzetta
TCAAAACTGCTATTTTTTTAGTTGAAAGAGATTTTCCAGGCTGCTTTTGGGTCTCTTGGAGTTCATGGCTGTAGCAATCATTCACATTCTTACCAACTGGAGCACAGATGCGATTGGCGCCTTTTCGGTGCGTGTCAAGATGGTATTTTCTTCCTGTGTGGGTTTTTTTCCCCTTACTCCCTCGGCGATGTAGTCCTCAGAGTTGTGTCCTCTTTGTAAGAGCCTCCTGCACGTTAGCTCTACGGCCGGCGACGCTGGGGTTCAGCCGTGCGGCCCGCGGCAGGCGTCGGTGTGTGCCATCGCGTCATTGACCCCTTCGGTGGGCAGCCCAAATCAGGTACGAATTGACCCCAGATTTCTAGTGTTCATGTCTGCAAAACAGGCAGAAGTAGCGTGCCATGTGCTTTGTTATTTTATTTGCTTAATATGATGAGCTATCAAAACGGATCAAACCCCAAGAATTACCTGTGATCTGCCGGCGCTGCACCGGGGCTCTCCCCTGGTACCGAGGCCGTCGATTCACCGCTTCGGTAGCGGGAAGTTTGGGGGCTTTTCTCTTGGACTGTCGACTGCCTTTGCATCATCTCCAATCCTAATCAGAAACAGTCTGTTAATTAAATATTTCCCCAGTGTTTAATTAAATATGTCCGGTGCCCGTGAGCAAACTGTGAACCTGCTATGAGATAAGCTGCTTTTTCTCACCCAGTAAGGCAGTGGTTGTATCTCAACAGGCAACCTTTCAGTGTCTGGAACCTCCTGTTCTATATGTGCATGGAAAACACCTGTATTTTGCACAAGTGTATAAACAAGGCTGGTAGGTGCAGACCAAGACTGTCTCTCTTGCCGGAGATCAGTCCGTTACACTGGAAGGCGACCGGAGGGGAGGGGAGCCCGTTTCCTTCCTACTGGTGGTAGGCGCAGTGACAACATCCATAGGAGAGCTCTTGCTCCTTGGCCAACATTTTCAACTTGAAGATGAGTAGATAAAGGCAGGTGGGAATGCAGAAGTCTGACATTGACTGTCATCTCTCAGGTGTCTGTCTCCATCTTCAGGATACCCTGCAGTTCCCTGGGGTGCTACTGCACTGCAGTTCTCAGGAGTTTGGAGGAGAATTTCCTGGAGGAAACCGGGAATTACAAAGCCGGGCATTTCTCCCCCCAGGTTGTAAGCAGTGCTCAGTAGGCTGGTGCTCCTCGAAAACCCCAAACCCTACCCATTTACTACTTCAAACCCCTACATATTTACTGCTTTGATGTTGTGCAACTTGGCTTTCCAGTTTTTCACTGTCTTAGTAGGATTATTGAATTATAACCGCTGCTTTGCACACTTGTGTTATGGTACCAGATGGCTTCGGTTTTGATTAATTTCAGTAATTTTGCTCGTGTTGCTCCTCACTGCTCTATTGCTGCTGTATGGTGCTTTTCTGTCGTCATTATTTTTGCAGAAAGAACAGTGGGGAGCAAATCCACAGCTTAGGAAGTTCAAAATAAACAAACAAACAAAAAATTAAGTTGCTAAAACTCTATGATGTAATCTTTTCTTTTTCATTAAAGGTCCATTTCCTGAATGCATTGCAGAAAACACTTTTCTGTTTCCACTCAGTCACTTCACGGGCCAAGCTCTGACATACAAAACTTTTCGGAGTTCCTCTCATTATTTATTCTACCCCTGATTTGTGATTTGGGGGCCTTGATGAGGAGCACGAGAAATAATGGATTATATAAATCATGAGACATGAAATGAAGGTAAACTAACTGAATTTGTGCGTTAATTCGTTGGGCTGAGGGGACAGTGTATGGCAGCCTAGCCCCCGAGCTCAGCTGGTTTTATTTATGAACGTGCATGGGGAAGGACAACACAGACCCCAAGAGTTACCCTGTAAGGATCAAACCAGAGCATCTGTTCAATGGGGAATGCCCAGGTGGGCTGAGCTATGGCACGCTGCCGGTGGGATTTGTGATGGACAGACTGCACGAGTGGAAGGACTTCCCTTGCAGAGGCTAAACGTTCCAGCAAGACTCAGAGAGCAGCCCTGATCCGCTCTGTCCCTACATGAACTCCCTAACTGTTGCTGCTTTCTCAAATTTTAGCTGGTTAAAACTTCCTTATGAAAAAAATGCCTTATTTCTGAACATTTCCAAACAGCTCCAAGGTGTAGTGACAACAAGCTGTTGCTTCCCATCTTGTTAAAGATAGATATTGGCGAGAAAATACAGAGCCAAACCTCGAAAAATTGCTGGAGTTATGAGAAACACTTGGAAATGAGCGGAGGAAACCTAGGTACCAAGAGCCTAAGGAATTTGATTTTAATGCTGTCATTTCCTATTGGGGTTTTCTAAACAGAAGCTAAAAATCCCCAAGTGGTTAGGAATTACCAGATGAGTATGTGATGGGAAATGCAGGCCTGGAAGCTGTGGCATGGGTAGGGCATTTTTGAAGGCTCGCCCATGGAACCTGTAACAGAGGTTGGAGGGGAAGAAAAATGATGATTTCTGTATGAAAGTGTGATGAGCGTTTTCATTTCCCACATCTATTCAAAAGTCCTGATAAAAGCCACAGTACATCCCGTCAATTAGAAGTGAGTGTTCATTTAATACTTGCCTTTTGGAACAGCACACTGGAACCTCATCTGTTGGCAAGGTAAGTGGGTTACCCGAAACAAATGGGCTGCAATCGAAAGAACGGTACCCTAAAAATAAAAATAGCATTCCACGTTAATCAGCTTCTGCTTTCGAGTCTCGTGGCGCTGGTCATTTTTCATGAAATTGCCTGTGGAGCGCGTGGAAGGTTTCCTTCTGTTGCCGAGGGGAAGGGCCAATTTTGTCTACCACGCTTTAAGATACAAGCTGATTTTGGAGATCAACCCTCCATACTTTTATATGACTTTCATGTACTTTTTTAAGCCTTTCTGTTTCCCTGACACATTTCCCAAGTCACAGAATTAAAGTTTACAAATCAAAATGGCCTTGACGACCCCCCTAGGGCAGTAGCTGGCTTCGAGGCAATACGGAGCCGAACAAAATGATCTTGAAAGAGCCAGACGTTGCTCAGTGGCAGTGACTCTTTCACTTCAGGTGTAAAATTGTGTTTTATACCCCAAATCCATGTGGACCCCAGTTTCCAGGGGCCATTTTGCCATCTTTTTATTAGCAGGCTGGGCGAGGTGCCAGGTAGTTGGCCTGAGCTGCTGCTTCTCCAAACGCTGGCCATTGCTAGAGTGGGACCAGGTTTTGTAGCGTTGATTTTATTGAAGGAGCCAGGGGGCCATGGTGCGGTGCCTGACGTTTATATGCGTCAAAAGTCCTGACGAGCTTTCATGATTTCAGTATTTTTTATCCATCTCAAGAGGAGCTGTTTCAAAAGGCGACTTACGATTTATCCAAGCTGTGAACGTGGTATCGGCGATGTATCACTCCTCCGCCTGTACAGGAGAGCGGTGTGCTGAATGCCACCGCGGTGGCACCGCTGCACGGCGGCGTTCTGCAGGCTCCCGGGTGGGGGCGTCTGTGAGGTTTGCAGTGGTTTGTGCCTGTGTGCTGACCCCAAACCAATATCCTTGGCGTTGTCTTGGTCCCTCTCCTTATCTGGCTCTATGCTGGAGTAGCGGGAGGTCAGGAAGGAGAGGGTAAGTGTCGCATGGAGAGCATCCCTGTTTCTTGGAACGGTATTTTCTCCAACTCACTCTGAGTGCTGCCGGGTTTTCCCCACCTTGATAGGCATGGCTGGAGTCAAGCAGCAGGTTTTGGTCTTTAGGCTCTGCAGCATTTTCAGTGCCATCACTGGCTGTTTCCAATCACTGTTTGCAGTCCAAAATTAGTATTTCCTTTGCACCTCAACAAGAGCTGGTTTTGAGATCTCCAAACTTTTCTGCATAGGAGTTTGTTTGCTGGTAAATGGAACAAACACGGTGCATTATAGCCACCACGCTACCTCTTCGTGTCGCGTTCCCTATTACAGAAATTCTTTATCTCCTACAGCAATTAAGTGCTGCTGTCTAATTGTAGACATGATAGGGGATATCGCTCAACTTCAGCACCGATGGTCCAGCGGTGAATACCTCCGATAGAGCTGCTGAGCAGCTTCAGAGCCTGAGCTCAAAGTGTACATCCCTGTAACCTGAAAACCACCGCGGCGTAGTGCGGCCCCCTTCCTTCCTAGCTCTGTGTCCACCCCCGTGGTGGTGGAGGTGAGCAGCGCCCCACTCCACTCCATCGCTGAAAAGCGGTCTCTGAGTAGATCCTGGAGCTCCGTGTGTGAGTTCATCTCCCATAAGTTTAGCTTTGAAAAATTCAGAATATCAGACTATGACTGATACTTCTTTTGTTCTTGATGAATTTTGGTGCCAAACTGTTGACCTGGATATATTTTCACGGAGCGCGTGGCAGTAGCCTTTAGTGAATCTCTTCATTTATGTGTCTGAGTTTGTAAAGACATCTGTCTGCTAGCAGGAAGATTTTGCATGGTTTTATTTTGGTTGGGAACAGCTTTCCAAGCAGTAATTCCTTACAAAGCGATAAAGATGATCTCTTGGACTGAATATAAGCCTCTAAAGCTCTTTTCCTGGCTGCATGCTGTGTGCTCGAGGTTGCCTTTGGCAAACGCCCGCCTTTCTATGTTGTTTGGTTTTGGTAAACAGGAGTTAATTTGTTAATGTTTGTATGGTACTTGGGTGACTTTAGTCTTTGTGCTTCCCAACTTCAGTAAAATGTGGGTTTATATTAATATTAAACTAAATTTGTCGCATTAACTCCAGCCTTTCTCTTGTAAAAAAAAAAAAAAATAGCTGGTAACTGCAGCTTTATCTGATCACCGATAAAGGAGAATAATTTCTTTGAAATGATCCTTTTCCTCGTTTTAGTACCATTTTCTTCATGGTTTCTGGAAGAAATCCTTCCACTTCTCCACATGATACCCTTCTCTGGTTTGTTTGGGGGGTTTTGTGACTTGAAAGCCTGGCTTGCACACAGGCAAATACGTAACAGCCAGGATCGCGTGGTGTTAGCAGTATCTCTGTCTTACAGAAATCTGGGGGACAAAAATGCAATTGGAATTGCAAAACCAGAGACCTCGGAAGTCTGGGAATACCTATTTATTGTGCCTTTGGCCACTCGCTTTTGCTTTCGTGTTTAATTAAGTTATTAAATGTACTGGTTTTGTTGAGACCGCTGGGGTGACGCGGGAGGCCCGAGAGCAAAGCCTTGTGCAGTCGAAGCGTGGTACCCTGGTGTGTACCCACCAAGGAGTTAATAATGCCTGTACGTTTTTCCATAGAGCAGCCCTCCGATTTTGCAATGCTGTGCTGCTTAATGTAGGCTCCCTCTCATCACCCACGCTTCACGGAAAATCAAACCAGGATCAAAGCAGAAATGCCATCACGTGGCATCAAATGAGCTTCATGGGTAGGTGGTCCATCAGGTTGGCTTCCCGGATGGGTTAGTGACTGATGTCCCGCGTTACCCAAACAGCAGAAAGGGAAGATGCATCTACAGGGGCTCTCGCAATACTTCTGAGAGGAGACATCTCAGGAACTTTGTGACTTTCTGAGTGCAGGTTCTAAGCCCGTTCTACATGGATCAGCCACTTCTGGTTCAGTCCACAAATCTTTCCCAGCTGTTTTCATCATGGGGAATCCTTCTTCCTTCCAGCCAATGCAGCTGAAACGGTTTATTTTTCAGATGTCAAACTTCTAAGCCTGTAGAAGATGGCATCCCTTTCTTCCAAAGCTCGCCACTGTAGTTTGGGCAGACTTGTGGTGAGGGAGGCATCTCGGAGAGGAAGCCCGCCTTCTGAAGATGCCACGTCCTTGTGCCAGAGTGTGAGCGTACCAACACATTTGAAATAATTCATCTCGAGAATATGGGATGACAGATGAATTTTTTATTAATGATGTTAGCCCATTGGCTAACTTCTTCCTAAAAAAGATGACAGTGACCCGGCATGAGGGAGAGCGTGGCAATTTTAACACAGGGAAAAGCTGGGATGTCCACAGCTCGTGTTTTCAATCATTTTGGCATATTCACTGTAACCACCCTTCAGAATTCTTGAGAGGAAATAACGTTGTCTTTGGATAAAATGAATTCATCCAGATGTCACCTGGCAAGGCCACGAGCTGCGGTGCAGAGGCTCTGCTGTTCCCTGTGCCGGTGCGGACGGCACAGCGAGCGTTGCTGACCTCTCTGAAGAATGCTGTGTTGGCAGTGACGGAACGATAGCTCTGGAGCACAGATTGCACGGGCAAGAAACGGGACAAGTGCCTTTCCGGGAGATCGTTTTCATTAAATGCTCGTTAAAGTCAAAGGCAAAGCTTTTTGGAAAGTATTGGGCAGTAAACTGAAGCTGGAAATGCATGGGTCTGATACCTGCAGACTCCCCAATTAAATTAAAGAAATCAGCGTCCCTGTTTCTTAGATCTCCGTCAGTAAAACTGCCATGAAGATCTCCCACCTCAGCCTGTAAGAGCCGCCGAGGTGGGGGGTGAGCCTGGAGCAGGGCTCCGTCGGGCAGTAACGTGGACCTGGTCAGTGCCGGGCACGGAGCTCCGCGGATGCAGTCGGGGGTTACGGTTCGGGGGGGCTGCCAAAGCCCGGGGTCGCGTGCAAGCAAAATGAGGAGCGGTGGTTGTTGGAGGAGGTGCTGAGTTGGGTGAGCGTGCGGTCGTCTCTCCTGGCAAGGGGCGAGGGCGTTTCTCTGATCCGAGCATCCACCGTAACGAATTTTGAAGCCTTAAAGAAAATACTGGGAACATTATGGCTCCTTAAAAACTCACTGCAATAAGCTTTTTTATTGAGTGAATGTATATAGTTTGATTGCCGTTGCCCATATAATTACCTTGAAGAGAGAACAGGGTAGGTAAGAAATCTTTATTAAAAATACAGAGGAGTGAGTGAGATGATTTTCAGCTCCCTGGTTTTCAATTCCCAGGCACTCTGCTAAGTGCCTTAATGCTTCACTGTAGCATACAAATTTGTACGTCAGCATTTAGCGTGGTGGTACAGGCTCCGTTGTAATGACAGCATGATTTGTACGTCCTCCTAAGCGAAAGGAGCAATTTATTCTTTGTGAGCAATTTATTCTTCATGATAAGGGGGAAAAACAAACAAACAAACCGACCAGAAACAAAATGACAGAGGAAAGGCTGAAAATAGCCTTTCTATGGGCAACAGCCCGAAGCAGATGGACGTACCGGGATGGGGTGGAATGCTTCACGGGCTGGTTTGTCCTGCAGCGTTTCACGGTATCAGGTGGGGCTGCGGTTGATGCCACATCTGAAAGCCAAACTGGAAAGATTCCCAAAAGAAAGAAAAAAAAAAAAAAGGAAGGGGGGGTGGAGGGAAGCTTAACACAATTATTTTTTGAATAGTTCACAAGGTTAACTCTTCAAAACACTGTTGCAACGTTCAGCCATGTGGTTAGATTCCAAAGGGCAGAAATAACATTACCACCCCCACTAAGCAATGAGAAAATTCCCACCCTACCTTCATCCCAACATCCTTCCAAAAATGCGTATTTTTTTATGGCACCCATCGAGATGGTTATTTAAGCAGGTGTAGCTTTTTGCTGTCTCCATTTGAAACCTGTGCTGAATACAAGGTTTGGGAACATAGGATTGTGGTTGCCCGCGTGAGTCTCCTCCAACAGCAATAGCTCAGGAATTACAGACCTGGCGACACCACGGCTCTGCGCTTCGGCCCTTCCCTGCGGCGCTCAGACCCAGGCTCGGGCACTTCGGGATGTTCAGAACTGTGTTCTCAGTGGTTGTTTTGAGACTTCGATGTTGATGGTCAAGACAGGCTATGTGATTATCGTGATTCTTGTCGCTGCTGTTTGTGGTCCATCTCTAAAACCAAACCAGGACGTAGGATGTCAGGGCAGCTCCCAGCCATGGAGGTTATACAGAGCATCAGGGGAAAGCTCTCCTGGTTTGTTTCTACCTAGAACAAGATTTTCATCCATTTCTTACCCATGTGATAACTCTTGTTACAAGGCAAATGATTTTTCTTAGGCATTGTAGGCAACCACAGCTTGCAGGTACCTAACAGATTTGGTTACCCTTCTGTTACCCAAACATGCAGAAGCAGCATCCTATAAGCATATTCTTCACAGATTTCAAATTCTGTAAATAATAGGATTTTGTTTAAGAAATCATGTTTGTAAATATGTTGCATCTAAAGCAGTGAATTTCTAACCCACGCACTTGCTATAAACTGTAAAAGCCACCGTTTTCTCTGTGGCGCAAGTAGGTGGGTTTGTATCGTTAGGGAAAACCGCGCTGGCATCACTGCTGTCACTGATGTGGTCCATGTGAAATGTCTTTCTGGTTTCCCCAGTGGAGAAACCTAATAATCCCTATTCCCTAATGACATCAACACAATTTCACATATCCTTGGGAGCCAGCATTACAAATGCCCATCTTCATAGCGTCGACAAGTCTGTCAGCTTGCCCGAGCCTTTTACCCTCCCGACAGTGAAGTTAATTCCAGGAGATCTTTTGCCGTGGACAACTGGACAACTGACAAGCTAGCCAGCATTAAAAACAAAGCGCAGATAAAAAATGAGCTGCCGTGTGTATTTATCCCAGTTAAGCAGGTTGTGATGGCCACAGGGCTGACAGCGCGAAGTCTGGCCGTAAGAGCTCGGAGACCTTCTTCCGCGTGGAAGTGCCTGAATGCCAGCGCACCAGGAAACACTAGCCACCTCTGCCTTGACTGAGAAATGATCTCCTCAGAGTCATACCTTCTAAAACATAATAAAAAGGGCTTGGCAGGTAATTAGTTTCTAATGCTCTTCTACTAATGTTTTTATTTTTTTAAACTTTCCAGCTGTTGTCCTTAAGCGTTGACTTCCTTCAAGTACCGAACCAGTGGTTTGGTTTTACAAAATTTCCAGGTCTCTGGTTCCTTATATTTATGTGGTTTGTTTCGGTTTTTTAAACAAGTCTTGAAGACGATCCAATATTCCTACCATGGCAAAGGGAGTGAGAGAGGGTGAGCTGTACGGAGTAGTCGCCTCAGACAGGGCCTCCTTGCAAAATCACGAGGCATAGTTGAAAACCCATCAACCTTAACAGGTCTCCTAATGTATCTTACCACTTTGAGAGCTTGTAATTTTTCTGGGAACATGCACATGGCTTTGTCCTATTGGCGTGTCCCACCACTGCGCTCAGCTCGGCAGCAGATCCCCCACGCCAAGGTACCGTGGGACGCTAACCTGTGAAAGAGGAGATGTTGGCACCACCAAGCCTGCGTTTTGTTCTAGCACCAGAAGTGTCGGTACACAAGGAGCCAGTTCATGCAGACTTTTTCCTTCCGCGTTCACTCATCTCCTAAATTCCCACTTCCCATTCTTCCCCATCTCTATTCCCACCACACAGAGGGCCCGGGATGGTGCCTCGTGTCAAGCTGGGGCACGTATCTCTGAAGGTTTTTGTGTGTGTGTGTGTTCATGTGAATGAGCTGTGCCCTCAAAACGAGTGGCACCAGGCAAACAGCGCTGGGCCGGCTGGAAGGGGAAGGGGAAGGGGAGCCCTTGGGAGTTGCCGGCAGAGGTGGGTTTGCGGACGGCGCCTGCGGGGCTGTGGGCTGCCCTGGGGAAGGGAACGGTTGCGGAATCTCTGCCGCTGCCTTTGGTCCCGTATCGTTTCACGCTCAGAGCGTCTTTGTGGTAGTACATCAGCGACATTAATTTACATTTACACACGGCTTTAGGAAGGCATAGCTCTGCGCTGGGCCGTGTGCCTGCCTTGTCAGGGCAGTAGGGCTCTGAAACCACTCGAGAAAGATCATTTTCCTGAGTGTTTCCTAGAATAAATCTTTAGATTTGCCTTATCTATCTTTAGATAACATCTAGAACTGTCATCAATGTCAAACTGTTCATTTATAGAACACCCAACTTTCATTAATTTGATGATTTTCCAAGCTAACGAAGGATTTTGCTTTCTTTTGCTGTAAATTCAAAGCACCCGTTGGTTGTTAAGCCTCAGCTGCCAGCAAAACCCGGTTCAAAATCTCACCTCGCTTTGATGTACGTGTTAATATTTAGGAGAAGAACAGAGGGAATCCGCACCAGGCATGGAAATTAATTTCAGGAATGGAAACGAGAAGGTGCCAGGTGAAGTCACCCTGGGCTGGTGTAGCATTACCCAGCACAGAGCTAATGATCCCTCAGCATTTTGTTACCGTTTCCTGATGTCAGTGAGTTAGCTGGTTTGCAACATGAAGAACGGCTTCAGATAATAGCAACTGTTGGAAATGAAAACAAATATGGAATAAACATGCAAATATGCTGCAACAGCTGGTGAGACCTTTGCTGGGATGGTTTAAGGATGCTCAGGAATTCATCGGCATCTGGCAGAGGCGGCTTGGCAGTCGGCGTCGGTTAAGGCCTTGCAGAGGCCGCGTCTCCCACACAGTGGTGGTTGCCCCCACCCCGCCCCAGCCGAACCTCGCCTGAATCCTGTGTCTGTTTAACGGAGCGTGGGAAATTATCAAAAGGCTTTTGGGATGAGGAGTAAATGCTGAACCCAGCTAGGCTAGGAAGTGAATACTGCATCCAAATAGAGACTGTAGGAAGAGGTTTGAATTCGGGCTGCAATGCTTGCTTAGATGAGTACGTGCAAGGCACCCCCTGGCGCGGGGAGCTGCCACCTTTGAACTTTAATGATCAGGTGTAGTTAGAAAATCCCGTTTTCCTGGTCTGTCATGTAGAACCGATCATAGTAATTAGAGGGTCAGGAATTTAAATACGTAGCTGAAGAAAAAATGTTATTCTGGAGTCGCCAAAACTTCTCCTGTCACCTAGGCCCCCGAAGACCTTCCACCTCCCAGTTAATTCATCTGACTCTGAGTAACCATGAGCTCTGAGAGCATTAGAAAATAAGGTGGTGAACTGTGTTAGTTTATAAGTGATAGCTCTGTCAAGTTGTAAACATTATTTCAACATCTTCATTCCTGGAAAATAGTATTTCAGAGTCACCCTGTTCCTTAGAGCTGGCGACAGTAAAATAACGCCCACTGCCGTTCGTGGGGACAGAAGTCTGGGCCAGTGGGGCTTTTATTTGCCTGTGGCATTACCAAAATTCATCTCTTATTTGTTGGTTTTGCATTTCCCAAGGATTTGGGAAATGTACCGTTTCTGAGAGCTGGGTGCAGTTTTTTTAACTGAGAGCCATGTGAAATTTAGATTCATTTACTAACAGAGTGTAATGGCATATGGATGTGTATTTGAAAATTCCTGACCCTGCTGTGCTGGAATGACAAATAATGTAAATCCTCTGGTCCAACTTCGGAGCTCTCGGTTTGCTGATGGACTAAAGGGTATGAACTGTAGAAGCAGGGAAAAGAAGAATATCTGCTTTGTGTACCTTAGTCCTGTAAAAGACTGTCTCCACCCGACTCGCTGGTAATATTTATAATGTCAGTGGTGTACTACAAAAATGACTTGAGATAAATGCTGAAACAGTAACCACGTCTGTTTGTGGCAGTGCTACCGTGCCTTGCCGAGTGTCTGTCTGTCCTCCCTGTGAGACGGTTTTTCCGTGTTACTCTTCCCTTTCTCTTTTTGGCAAACACAGCTTTATAACCGTCTGGGTTCTGAATATAACACTTCCTCTTCGAGTCCCTTATCAGGCCCTACCATCCCTGCTTTCCAGAGATGGGTCCGGCTGTTCTAAATTCTGTGTCATGGTCTGGGCTACCTTTCAGGTCAGTACTTTTATTTTTCAGAGAAGAAAGGAAGGATTAAATGAAAGAGAAGTACGCGAATCCTTTTATCTGTGGGAAAATATCTGCTTCTTAGGGCAGAAGTGGAACAGGTTTCTCTCCCTATCTCTGCAGTAGCCTGTCGCTAACCAGCGGGATCCGTTCTCCCGCGAGCTCTTCCTCGCCGCTCCGGAGGCAGCATCCAGGGCCAGGCAGCAGCGCGTTGCAGCCAGGCCTGCGCCGGGGCTGGAGCTCTCGGTTCCATCCTCACCCACCCTGCGCTTCGGTCCTGGAACGTGTCTTGTAATACCGACTTGGACAACGGGGGGGAACAGCAACTTCAGTTTCTTGTCACCTGTGCAAGTGGGGAATGGGAGCTGGTGGAAATACTGCTTCTGTTGGCCAGCTGTAAATCAGTTTTGTCCCCTCCAGCCCCAGTATTTTAATAAAAACTACTGTCGGTCTTCTTCAAATACTGCGGTGCACGGGCAATTTAACAGCAATCTCTGCACATGAGCTGCCTTGCTGGGTTATTTTGTGATGGTGTAGTATGAAAGGGCTAAAACTTAAGTGTTCAACCTTGGTGTGCCAGTGTGGACGTCCCCATTGCTACCAGGCGGTCTGGCCCATCTGCTCTCTGATTTCCAGTGCTGGAGCACTCCTGCTCTGGCTTTGCTTTTCCCTTGCCCTCACCAGAAGTTCAAGCACCACTAGAGCTCTGTGTCGAAGCTCTCATTCAGGAACGAAGTGGCCTTAATCCTGAAGAGGATTAAGTTACAGTGCACCTAAAGCAATTTAATTCCTGGGTAAAAGCCACCACAGATGGATGTAGCGGTGCTTTAATTTATGGCCCTTGCCTTAGCTGATGGATGAGTCTCCATGTGCCTGAGTGCTCCGAAGACCCGGCTCCTTGTGGTCTTTGCAGATAGAACCCTTCTCGTCTGATTTTTGACGTCTTGGTTTGATGCTGGTTTCTCTGGCAAAGGGGCATTCCTCCTAGGGCTGCCTGCATGGGGGTTTTCCCCTCTCCTGAACACCATTAAGCCCTGCACTTTGAAGTGCAATTTTCAGGTGGCAGATGAAAGCAGCAGAAAAATGGGTGAGCAGCTGGGCTGCTTGGAGGAAGACCCTTGGAGTAAGCCTTGGGGCCAGAGGTGGCCTTTCATGCGGTGGACTCTGGCCACGGTTGTTTTGTTGTACCGGGAGCCTGAAATTTGAGATCAGGGGGTGCAGTCCCAGATGGGATCACATCAGAGCTTGAAGAGTTAGAGAAGAAAAATCCACCTCCTGTTTATGAATCAGTTAGAAGTGGAGAGATTTGGTATGGTTTTTATCACCGAATGATAATACTTTATTTTCTTGAACAGTATTTGAAATGGCAAAGAAACCCGCCCCAACCCACTACTTTGAGATTATTTTGATAGAGGCAGCAACCACTTATGTCAACATGAGCTCAATGTAGACCTAAAGAAATTACAGGATTCATTTTCAAATTTCATTTGGCAAAAGATAAGTTGATTGTAACATGGAAACTGGTCACCTCAACTCCATACACCGACCCTCAGCGTATGTGACCTACAGTCAGGAATCAGGTGGTATGTTGTGTTGCGTGCGGGTGGGCTTTGATCATCTTCCCTGGTTCATGCAGCCGCCTTGGTTGAACACCGCCCCTGAGCGCTGCGCACAAATCAATCCAGCATTTTTCCTTTTTCCAGCCTGAACTTTCATAGAGAAAACAAATTACCAGGAGGAAATGTTTGTCACTGCGGGACAACGCAAAGATGAGATGATCTGTCAAGGCCGTTGACTTAATGCATGAGCGCCGTCAACCTGCCCTGAGTGACGGGGCATTTACAAACAAATGATGCTGCCGAGGGAACATCATAACGATCTGGTTTTGCGTTAGGACATCATTTACATTCAAAATGACACAGGACGCCACTGCGGTCCGAGGGGCTGGGGAGAGCAAATGGGATGATGTGAATTAATTAAAAAGTGGCTCTGGCCAGAGCTGCGAGTGATTGATGAGCAATTAAGTGGCAGGGCCCCGGGGGGCGCCCGCAGCCTGCTGTGAATACTCAAGAGGACATCTATTTTGGGTTTCTCAGCTTACGGTGCTAGAAACAGGTTATTTACCCTCCTGATTCTGTTTATCCAGAAATAACCGTAAATAAGGATTGCTTCTTTCAAGAGGCCCGTTAGGAGGAGTTTGAGCAAGAAAATGTGTTGTTGCTGTTGAAGTCGTCGTAGCAATTATTAATGCATTTCAGCCTGGTTATTAGCATTATCCCCATTTCTTCTCGGCCCTCCTTGGTGCTGCAGATAACCACTTTAAAGTGGCATTTCATAACTTCTGTGTCACTTGAATCTGCTGCTTTCTGTCCATTCAGACAGGCGAGCGCACTGGAGCGCAGCGGGAAGCCAGCGCCAGGGAGAGCAGAGCCTTTCCCGGCGGTTTGAATTCGGAGGGACTGACACCAAAGTTAAGGGCTCTTTATGGCGGTACCACGAGCGCCGGCGTGCCGCTACCCGGAGGGGATCGATGGCGTGAATGTGGCGCTGGTGAACGTGCAAGAGAAGAAAGCGGAGAGCTAAGTCCTCCGTTCACCCGCCCCGACAACAGCCCCACCCGCCTCTTGCCAGTCTGATTCAGGTCTCCCCCTCCACGTGCACAGTTCTCCATGCACCTCTGCCTTTTGGGAGGGCTGCCGGTGATGGCAGTAAGGACTGTGCAGGAGAGCTGATGGTAATGGAGACCCCGGGAGCTTGAATCAAGGAGCTGACCGAATTTTCACACCCCCCTAAAACTGGTATCAATAGCGGCAGGTAGCGAAATGGGGTGGCTGAGGCTCCACACCCTAAAGCTCAGCCTGGAATGATGGGAGCATGCTGTCTTACCTTGTTTCCCATAGTTTTTTTCCCATCTTTTTGAACAGTTTTAGAAATGCTTTGACAATATTTGCAGCAAACTAGATCTTTAAATGATTTGGACCATGAGGAGAAGTTAAGCTCGTTTGTTTTTCCAAGTTGCTTTATTCTAGCGCGCGTTTCTAGCAGCGCATTAATAATGTTTTGCGTTTACACGATGCTTTTCTGCTTCATCAAGCGCCATTACTACCACTCTGCTAATGCCTGCAGCGCTCCTGTGTGCTTAAGATGTGCTAATATTTCACTTTTAATCAAAGTAATGAAAAGCGCAGAGACAAAGTGACTTCTGTAGGACACAGATCAAGCAGCAGCAAAGCTGTCTGTACAGTGCTGGTGCCCGTTGGCGTTCTGAAGGATCTGGGACCACCTGGATATGCTAGATGTTCTTACATACGTGTGTTGGTTTTGAACCAGTATACCTGGAGGTCCCTGTGCCCCTTTGTTCACATCTGTCCCAAAATTATACTCCAAAGTAATTATATAAACAGCCTGCTCAACTCGACGTTCGTTGTGAAGCCAGCAATAAGCCTGAATAATGATTTGATACTTGGTACAGTGTAATGGTTAAACAGCTGATCCTTTGATGGGTACGAAAACCTCAGCGTGTGGTTTCCCGGAAGAAAATTCGCCATTATAATAAATTCTGGAAAAATCCTTTCCCCTGCCTAGAGTGAACCCACTGGCGTGGATGGGCTCCCGTTTGCCCTGTAACTCGGATGGATGTTTTCTGCAGGCTTACACATAAGCTATTCTGCAAAATTCCCCCCAATTATTTTATCAGTTTTATAGTATTTTCAGGGAAATAACAAGAACGCTTCATTTTGTAACGATCAAATGTTCTTAAAAATACCAACCATGAAGGATGCTCTTTTGTGGTGCTGAGGAAGAACCTTGAATCAAAGAGCAGCAATGATGGTTTAGCTCTCTGGATTGAAAAACTGTCGGAGAGGGAGTGGTTTGTGTTGATTTTAGGCAGAGGGTGAGTGGGCAACCTGTGCTGGGCCGAGAAGGTTCTGGGGTGAGGAGGACAGGCTGGGCCGAGGTGCGGAGTGTGGGTTCGATGGGACATAGACCCGCTCCTGCTGCCGGCACAGCCCCCTCCCTTCCTTCCCGTCTCTCTTCAGATCCAGCCAGCAAACCCCAAACCTCTTCCAGCCGCTTGTCAGCTAACCCGTTAAAAATAACGAGTGGGGAAATGGTGCTGTAGAAATAAAAGCCATGGCTCCGCGGGAGAGGCAGGCATGTAAAGCCCCTGCATTCCTCGCCGTTATTTCTTACAAATAACGAGCCGCCAAGGGCAGGGCAGCGGGGGGAAACGTGGCTGGTGTGTGTCCAGAAATAGCGCCTACTGCACCGGTCTGGCATCCGATCCCTCCAGCCCAGCTCGGCAGCCCCAGCTGATCCGCTTGTTCGATGGAATACAACAACACGGGGAGGCAGCCCTCTCTTTCGGCTCCTCCAACAGCTGCTTTGTGTCGTGGGTGCTATCTATAGCAAAATCCTGCTGTGGAATCCAAAGTTCAGGGAAAAACAGATTTTGAAATAGAGACCGAAATGCAAAATTTACTTGTTGGCTTGGAGAAACTGCAATGGAAAGCATTTTGCTAAATGGTCCCCAGTCAGTTCTGTGCAGCTGAACTTCAGGTTCTGCTGCGTTGAAAGAAAACCGGAACGTGGACTATGAGGAGGCTGGGAATCCATAATCTTCAGGGAACATTCTTCCGAAACACCAAAGACATTTTCTGAGATTTTCCTCATAGTTCAGGATAAAACATCACAACATGGGGTGAACAAAAATGTTCTTGGGCCCAAATCAGTTTTTTCTTTTCATTTCTCAAGTAATCAGTAGGTTCTGGGTCAATTCAAAGCAAAATTTCCCCCTAGTTAGGTCTTAGTTGCCCTCCTGTCCAGGGGACTGCCTCCTTCCTTCCTTTGAGAATTTTTTTCAGCCATCTAATGCTTCGTAATTTATTTTCAAACCCTTTTGTGTAACACAGCCTTCTCCTCTATGTTCCCCTTGGGCTGCTCGACGTTTAGTTCATTAACGAGTATTACAGAAACGTTGGTCTCAGCACAAAAAAGCAATTCATCCCTCCCTCCACCTTTCACTATTTTCAGTAGTTCGTACCCAACAGATTTCTGTTCTCCTCTGTCCCAGATTCACAAATCTATCTCTGAGCTCTTGGGCTGGTAGAACCCTGCTGCAGCTTTCGTGCATCTCCCAGCTCCAGATCTTCTAGCCAGGTGCACAAGAACTGGCTTTTGCTTCATCTCACCAGTCTTTGGGCTTCGTTTTACCCTATTCCTTGGTCTCTTGCTTGGTTTGAACATCTCCTGAATTCACAAATCTCTTCTTAACGGCTCCCTGCTAGCATCTTACTTTTATTTCACATAGCCCAAACACTCCTTATTGAACCATCGGCCTGTTGGGTTTGGTTTTTGATTTACTGTAGCAGGTCTACTTCTTGTCCTTCCTTTCCAAAACAGGGACCAGCACCATCAGAAGTGGTTCCCTAAAGGGTTCCACTCTCCTGGTTTATTCCCTTTTTCTCCAGAATTGGCAAATACGTGATTCGCTTCTTGTTATCCAGCTCTGGCACCCTTTTACATATCCAAGTTTTCTGATGATTTTTAGTGCTATTCATGATCAGATTGCCAAATGTGGAAGACTCTCATAATTTCATCGCTTATGTGCTTTCCTTCAAGCAGTTCCGAGACTTATTTACGAGCTGGGCTTTCAATGGGCTGAAGAAGCCAGCCTGCGTCCTTCCCGCTGTCCGGCAGGCCAGTGGATCGCTCCTCGCCCTTTCTTCCCCCACCCTTCGGACTTTCTGGCCAGAGTCTTTATTACTGGTGAAGTTATTGCTGTAATAAACTGGCATCACGAGAGTACTACGTGCAGCTTTCTCTATGCCAAGGGCATTCAGCCCCTCTCGAGTGGGAGGCAACCAGGGTCTGCGACGAGCTGCTCCCTAAGGACGGTTGCTGTTCCTAGAACAGAGATCCCGGCAGTAAGGAATATTGGTAGACGTTTCCATAGGGCAGAATTTCTTCTTTTCAAGGGGTGAAGAGCCTTTCCAAAAACAGCAAAGAAGAAGGCCTTTCTATACAGTCTGTCTTTCCACTGTCATATATTCCCAGCATTTATTTAATTTTAGGAAAGAAAGTTTATTTCTTTGAGTCAAGATCATCTCCGTCCCAGCCTGATGGCTTTGGCGCAGGATGTGACCTCTCGGACCCAAGTGCTACGTGTGGCTTCTTTTTTAATTCTAAAAATACATACCCACATTCCTTAATAAGTTTCCACAAAACTCCTCAAGGTTTATCATTTACTGGAAGGATTTAGAATTTTCTTCCGATGTCTTTAATGGTGTGATGTTTGTTTTTGCAGTTGCTCATTTTACTGTTCTCCAAGCATGATGCCTGTGACAGCTTAATATCTGTAATAGCAAAACGCGGTGGAGGCGAAGGCAGCTTTGTAACGCCTCAGTATCATCAGAAGAATTGTTACTATTCCCTATTTTAAATCAACGGTTAAGCATATTCCCTAACAGAGCAGCAGCTTGCAGAGCACGCTTTATGGTATAAATGGATGCCGTCGTCGTTAATGATTGGCGGCGTTGGCTGCTTCCGTGTAATTAAAAATACCATCGACTGTATTAATGCGTGCAGTTGCTCCAACGGTTGCATCGTTGCCGTTCAAGCTGGACTGGCCGAGCAGCCAATTAGTCATGGAGGAGACGTGCAGCAAAGCAGAAAATCATCGCGGCAGCGTGCTGACACGGCAGCGTTTAACTTGTCAGCACAGCTCAAAGCAGCAATACAAATATTGGGGAACAGTGTCAAGGCAGTGACTGGTTTGTGTTCATCTGAGGTAGCAGATGACATCCGGTTTTCCTTCCTTCTCCAAAAATGTACTTTTCGTAGCGTTCCCTGGGAGAACGGGAGGAGGTGGAGAGCTCTGGTGCCCTTCGTGGCACGCTCTGGTCACCTCTGCAGGTATGATCTGTTACACATTTGGACAGTGCTTCCGAGCTGGATGTACAGTGCCTGTTTTGATGGGAATTGGAGGTTCACCACCTCACCAGGCAGAGTCACGGAGGATAAGGTGGGGCTCAGGCAGCTCCTGATCTCATTTAGATTTCTTGAAATCACAGCAAATTAGGCCAGTCCCAATCATATTTCTTCTCTTGTGATACATAAAAAGAGAGAGATATTCAGGGGTAAGAGTAGAGCATCTGAAGGTCAGGGAAGTCCAGAAAAGGAGGGATTTTTGCCTTTGGACAAGGACAGTTTCTGCTTTTGAAGTGTATTAGTAAATCAGTAGAGCATAGACTATGTTCAGATGCAATATATCTTTGAACCAAAAAGTAGTGAGGTTTTTGTGGTGGTATTTTTTTTTTTTAGGAATGAGGTCATGTCCTTGGTAAATGCTAAAGCCTTTGTCATTCTCCCCGCTTCCCTGGAAACTGTGGCAGCAGTGGTGAAAGGAGCACGGAGCGTTTGGGTTTTTTTTCTTTTATTCAATCATTTTAGTGTCTACCAGATATCAGGCAGCACCAAATTGCTGTAGAAAATATTTTAGAGGAGGAAGGTCTACACCCTCCTCCTCCAGTGATCAGCCTAGCAGCTTGTGCCAGAGGTAGGGATGGAGGGCAGTGTGCTCTGGTACAGGATCACGTCGGACTGTTCCACCGTTTCCTTCTCCCTGAAGTCAAAAGGTGCTCATCTGCTGTGTGAGGTAGGCCCACGACCAGGGGGCTGGCAGTGTGTTCGCGAGGGTATCCTACGTGTGCCTCTCCAACCTCCTCTTGTCCTGGACCTCCTTCAGGGAACCAGGTAAAGTGGTGGTGGATAAGCTCAGGGACTTGCTGCCCCCCAGTTCACCCAAGACATTGAGCACCCAGGGGTGCCCTTGGTTGCTGGGTCGTTAAGCCAGCTGTGTTAATTCTCCTTACCCAGTTTACTAGGACCTGCTGAAAGCAGTTCTGCACAAAAGGCGATCACGTATACTCTACTTGATCTTTACCCATGAGCAGGATCATGGAGCTGTTCATAAGTAGGATCACGGAGTTGGTTTTTAGAACACATTGAAAAAACCCCGTGTGCTACGTCTTTCACCCATGGGTCATCTCTAATTTTATAGCAAATGACACCAAGCTGTTTCTCATAGCGTTTAGGCTCTGTTTCTATCAGTATTTCATCAACCCACTGTGGTTTTATTCAATGCAAAGTGCTGTGTCTTCAGGTTCTCTCCCACAGCACCCGGCGCGGCTTGGACTTGACCATCGTCTTACAATCTGCGACAGGACCTCTAGTCGCGTTCCCCCACTCCGGCACACTAAGGTCCTTGTTTTCCCTTTCCCATCCAGCAATACTTTCTAGTGTTTTCTAATGTACCTGAAGTGTTTGAGCAGCCTCTGCTTTTTACGGGAGCTGGGGATACACGAGTCTTTCAGGAGATGGCCCAGACCAAAACTGAACATAGTGAACAGTAACTGAATCCAAATAAAATCTCTTTCTGCTGTGGCTTTCAAGATAAGCCTCAGGAAGGGCTTCTCTCCTGCCACAGCATTCGATGATCTAAATGCAAGTGTTCTCCATTGCTTTAAAGTATAAATTAAGTGCTTTTAATGCAAATGGCCTCCTTTTTCATATAAGGTGACATTTTTACTTTGGAGAAGTAAAGAGAAAAATTAAATGCCTGAGCAGTAAAATCAACATGCATTTGCCTCTGAGCCTTTTAAACGTGTGAGAATGGACACTTCGGGTATTGCAAAATAACTCTAAAACTTAAAAAAGGTCCCCATCAAGGCGTTCTTGAAATGTTGGGGTTTCGACTCGTGTGGAGTTGCCCTGGGGGAGGGGGGGATGCCTCAGCTGTAAGGCATCGGACGGGCAGTGCTGCTCGCCGGGCTCTTCTCAGACCTTTAAAATTAAAGGGCAGCAAGTGCTGCCAGCGCTTGCAACCTGTGAAAGCAGATGTGTTAACGCTTTCTGAGGTGAGTAACAGGTGGATTTGTTGGTCGTGTTAGTTTGGGGCGCAGTTTCATGAAGAAGGAGATGTGTCAGTAGCAATTCTCATCAGCT
>NW_009259528.1:972721-973737 GCF_000687185.1 Egretta garzetta
GAGCCCTGCGTCAGCGCGCTCGGGTGGAGGCGGCTGGGCGTGGGTAGGAAAGCAAGAGCGATGCGCGTGGAAGACTTCAGGGTGGTCGTCTCTATTCTCTCTTCTACTTCTTACTGCTTCAGCACGCAGTACCTACCCGTTAACGTGCCCCCGAGGCAGGGCGAGCCATCTGAAGCGTGCGTGATTAGAAATGAGTCTGTAGCTGCCTGTTCAACACCTCTTCCCAGTCTGTGCCCGCGCAAGTGCCTCCCGCCCTCCCGCTCAGCACCCAAGCAAGCGCGGGTGGCCACGTGCAGCGAGCAGACAGGTGTCTCCAAGGGATGTCACCCACCTAGAGCCAAGGTCCCCGGCCGGTGGAGGACGCACGGACCTCTCTGCATTCAGGGTCTGCTTTGGCAGCGGCTTCGTGCTGGCCGGTAGCTCCCGTGTGGCTCCGGGGGTTTGTTTGATGGGTGATACTGCACAGTCCCCGCGGTACGGCTCGGAAGGGACAATGCAGTTGCTAGGGAAACCGGGTAGAAAACCAAATCTCGTTTGCTTTGCATTTAGCATGAAAGCGCTCGCCTGACTGTCAGGATTAATACCTGTCCTGTAACTTTTCCCTGACGTGGGTGTTCTTGTTTCTTGCTTAGGGGAAGCAAAGTCCACGTGGCTTTTGTCCGTGCCGCCACCTAACAGAGTGGCTTTTCTTTAGAGCGTCACAAAAATTAAGCCGATGTTTTTGCAAGTCTGAAGCCACGCTGCCTGATTTTCCTGTGATTGTACTGGGAAAACACGCACCTAGGAAAACGTGCTCAGGCTGAAGCTCTTCTGCTTGGGGCACTTCGGGGCTTTCACAGAGTCTCTGATAATGTTTGAGCTATTTTCTGGCACTCATCGTATCGTGCAATCTCCCTTCAAACCCAGTCACTGTTGGCTGAAGGCTTCTGTGATTAATTGAAGGCTGCGGGCAGAGCTGAGTGCGGCCGGTCAGGGCTTCAAGGGGGCCCAGAGGAAAGGGGGGGACAAGCTTTTTA
>NW_009259528.1:973811-996830 GCF_000687185.1 Egretta garzetta
GGTGGAGGCCCCATCTCTGGGACCATTGCAGGCCAGGTTGGACGGGGCTGTGAGCAACCTGATGTGGTTCAAGGTGTCCCTGCTCCTGCAGGGGGGTTGGGCTGGGTGACCTCTAGGGGTCCCTTCCAACCCAAAACATTCTGTGTTTCTGTGATTCTATGAACTGCTTTTGAGCATGGCTATTACACCCCCATCGTAGCTGAACAAGATGGGCCAGAAGGTCCCTGGGTGTTTGGGAGGGATGGAGGCAGGCGTGTGCCCGCGTGGCTGGGATTCCTTCAAAAAAGAGACCAAAAATAGACTTCAGATTTCAAACAGCCAGAGGCAGTTGTGCTACTTTTAACATACCCGTCTGTTCCTGAAGCTCAGTGGCCTTTTTTTGTCCTCGCATACGCCGGCGGTTCTGCGGCGTGTGCTGGTGCTCAGGCACAAACGCAGACGTGAAAATGCGTTCGCAGAAGCACGGATGGGGATATATGCATGCTGAGATCCACGGCCTGGAAACTCTTCTAGTTAAGACTAAACTTTTAACACGGATTCCAGTGAATTTTTGGGAGGGAGAAGGTGATGTTGCAACGGTGCTGGAAGTGTCGGGGCTGGTCCTTGGCAGGCATCGGTAGCAGCGTGCCCTCGGTCGGGACAGTAAATGCTTCATTCAGAGGGGTTACCCAGGGCCAGCGATGGATCTCTGCCGTTGCGTTTCCTTACCCATCTGTATCGGCCGGACTGCCGCGTTTGTATTTCTGATGATTCCACAATCCTGGATTTGAAAGCAGTGGTTACTCCCCAGGGCTGTGCTGCCCAGCGAGCACAGGTTATTTCCTGCGCTCTTCAAAGCCGGGACACGCAGGACTCCAGCACTCCCCGTCCCCACAGTGCCGTGTCCCACCGCTCGGGAGGCTTTCTCTTAGGGTGCTGGGTTTGTACGGAATGACTGCATTTTTATGTCTCCTGCACACACACAGCTGAACAAAATGCATTTATTGGTCTAAGCTGCCATCCGTAGGGGTGCTGTGGTCGGGGTCTGCACCACGCCCCGCGGCTCTGTGCAGCACAAAGCGTTCTGCGGCCGGCGCGGAGTTATGCTCCGGCAGTGTGCAGGGATGAGATTTAACGGGGATTGGGCAGTACCACTGTCGTCAGCAGTTGGAGCTCCACACGCGGGACAGGTACCTGGGGCAGGTGTGGTCTTTGATCCATTACCTCTGCCTCTCAAAAATCCTTCTTGTCTCCTTCTTTCCTGATTCTCAGAACCTGGCAAACCCTGCTGTTCCTAAAGACTGCGTGAAAATTAATGGTATTAGACAAAATGCACGGCGCATCTCGGATTAAGGCTGCATTTAGTAAAGCAAAATACTTATTAGAACTAATTGTTCATCAAAAATGTTGCTCCTGGCAGCAGACTTTTTACAATCTCAAGATTGAGATGAGTTACGAGTCTCACAGCAGTGGTTTGCAGTTGGCACAACAAGCACCCCCTTTCCTTCTGATCCACCGTTAACGGTCTAATCCACAAATAAGTACCAAAAGTAATTGCTTCATTAAATCACTGCGAATGCTGCTTGGTTTGCAAAAAGGCAACACATTCCGTCCTTTTAATACGAGCATATTATGATACTGGGCTGTTTTTAAAAATGCAAAGAGAGATCTCTTTAAAAGCCATTACTTTGAACATTTTTGTTGCTATAACAACGAGATGCAGCTCTTGATGAGCTATCATTTCCTTAATGTTGTTAAAAAGTTTAGTTGCTATAACAACAGAAGGCATTGTTATTTGCAGTAACTGATACTTTCACTTTTTACCTGGTGCTTGTGGAAGCAGCCCGTTTTGGGGGGTTGTGTACGAAATACTGAGCCTACGCAAGTGCGACAGGAAGGGGTTGGGGCTGCGCTACTGCTCAGAGTACCAGGGAACGAACCCGTTCAGCTCTGTACCTTCCCTTCCCGCGTTAAATTTGGGGGTTAATAACGACGAGGAACACGGAAACTTCTTGGGGTCTTGGAGGAGAAAGACTTTTTATCTTAGAGCTATTCAGTGCTACTTGATTGAACGGTACCTGCCGTGCCGGGGGTGCCGTGGAGCACGGTGGAGGGGTGAGGCTGGAGCTAAAGCGAGCGGTTGTGGCGCTCGGGCGTTCGAGTCGCTGGCGCTCGCCTGCTCTCGCGGCGGTGTGTCGGAGGTTGCTCCATGGTCATCCTGGCCCCTCCTGAGCCCTTAGGGAAAATAAACCACTTTTCAGCCGGGTTTCCTGAGCACGTGTATATTATCCTTCAGGTGATTTCCACCTAAATAACTTGGTCGCTATTCAAGAAGCTGAAAAAGTGTCGGAGTGTCGATATGTTCTCACGCCTACTTGCAGTATTGGATGCATTCGCGCTGGGGTTGTGTACAGAAGAGGCAACACGTTTCGGTAGCACTCTTTTTCCATACCACATCGGTTCTGGCTACAGGGCCTCGTACTTGCTGAGATCTCCTTGAAGCACTCCCAATCCATGCTACGTTTGCAAGACGTTATTTGCCGGGGTAGAATGCCAGGTTGGTAAATACTGCAATTAAAGACCCACGCTTTCCTTGGGGCAATGACTTGCACCTGGGCATAGTGCTGCTGTGGGTAGCCTGTACTTTAAAAAAAGGTAAGAAAATCACAGGTGAGTTCAGAATGAGAAAGGGGGAAAAGCTTCTTGAAACCTTCTCATTTTGAGTGGAAAACCAGCTGGAATTTGAAATGAATTACTGAGAAAATGAGATTCAGACAAAAAAAAAGTTTAAAGACATATATAAAAATTTCTAAGCATGTATTTGAGTAGTCCTGCTGGAGATGTTGAAGGCAGTACAGAGCAGGGATGTGCTGCGTTGGTGGTGTGGGATTGAGCCTTGGACTCTCCAAACGGGGTGGAAATCCCCTCTGCGTTTTCCCATGGGCATGGTACCCTTTCTGCTGCGGTTTTTGTCCTTCAGAATAGCAGAGGAGGAGGGTGATATAATCCCCAAAGAGCCTGGCTTTGCTCCTTCACGCTCCTCCTTACCCATTTTCCTCTTGGAAGAGAAGGGAGGAGTTGGATTGCATCCATCTATGCCTAAAAAGAAATAACTTGAAGGTCTAAACACATCCCTTTGACACCCAGGACGTTCTGACTGCTAAAAGGTCTCTGTAAATGCAGTTTGGGTGCGAATAAAACCCCTATCACATCTTTCAAAACCGCCTTGCTTCTCGACTTGAGCTGCACGACAGTCCTGCGTGTACAGTCTAACCATGCTGCCCGGGGCCTTTACTGGGGATTGAGGTACAGATTGCCTGGCTCTCATCTGATAGTTTTGGTTAAAGATCAGAAGTGCTCTAGTCTAGATCTGCCACGGCAGAACGGGGCGAGCCTCCCTCGCCTGCGGCTGTGCTCAACACGTGCAGGTTTGGGAGGGTTGCAGTCGCCTACTCAGCGCCCGGCTCCGGGCAGGGGCAGGCGCGGGGCTGAGGACGCAGCCACCTCAGCCTCGCCCCCCGGGGCCGTTTGTATAGAGTTTCCTTTTTGGAAATGACAGCAAAGAAAATCTGTCTTTATGCTCTGGTTTTAAAGAAGGTCTTTATACCCATAATGTAGCCTTAGATTGCGGTCCTGCTTTACCTTCCCAGAGTCAGCGTGCATCTCTGCAGAAGGTTGTGCTTTGGGCGTGAAGGCTCCTGGTGGGTGGAGAGAGGTGAACGTACCGGGCAGTGCCCTTGCCCTGGCTGCAGTTACACTTTGCCAGGCGGCGCCTGCATTAAAAAAAACCCCAACCCCGAGCTGTTGTTGCTGATGTTACTAATCTGTGCTAATTTGCAGAGAGCCTCTGTCCCTGCTTGCCCTGCCAGGCTCCTGTCCCCAGCAAAAGCAAACCTTCAACGGCACAACTCGGGAGCAAAAAAGGGAATATTTTTGGTCTGCACGTCCGACCAGGAGCAGCAGAGGGATGAAAACCTCTTCCTGCCGCGCGGACGCAGGGGTCCCACCGAGTCCAGCCCTGTCTAATCCAGCGGGGAGCATTTTGTACAGAGATTTCAGGGAAGACAAGGAGGTGGCACCGTTGCTCCCTATCAGCCGGAGCAGCCCCGACGAGAGAGCCTGCAGGATTTAGATAACGTGCTCTCGAGTATCTCCGTGCGTTTCCAGCATGTGTATAAACGTCGCTTGGCTATTGAGCATGAAGAATAGCGCTGTCCCTTATCACAAGCGTGATTATTTCTGGTGCATTCGGGGAGGGCGAGGTGTGTCGCGCCCTCCAAGAGCATGGCGATAGATGCGAGGAGGAGGAGTCCAGTGCCCCTTCGCATCCTCTCCCACAGCATCCAAGTGTGGAAAGCTGGGAAGTGAGACGTGATGTAAGAATCCTTAAATTAATATCTTTAATTAGGAGGTGCAGTTTAAAAACACTGTGCTCATTAGCTTGGTGTTTATGATTAGTGCTTATTACCTCAACTTAATTGCCTCAGCCTCCTCCATCTTTTTTCCTTTTTCCATTTTGTTTCCCGGTAGTTCAGTGTAGCGTTGTGTTTCGTTAAAGCGGTGACGGGATCCGAGGGAGAGCAGAGAGAGGGCAAACACATTTGAGTAGTCCAAAACCAAACCGGAATTCATCCTGAAACTAAATTCCCAAAGTCCCAGCCCAACCTTTACCAAAATTTAACGCTACCTCTGTCGAGTGAGGTGTGCGAGTCAGCGCTGTCACCGCAGCTCCTCTCCCTCTCAGGTGTGGGTTTTTAGGCAGTGCTTTCTGCTATAAATGATACATAAAAATGGCAGAGCTCTCTGTAGTTGCAGCTGGATGTATCATGGGCTTCAGAAAATTTTTTTTGGCTCCCTGAAGTTACCCTTAGCTGCATTGCAATTACGTTGCCGACTCTGCTTCAGAGATTTACTGCGTAGTGCAGATTATTTTAGGCTCTCTGTTTTTAGCATTTCCTCTCCAGCCAACCGTAGGAGCTGTTTACAAGAAAACAGTTTTTCCCGTGTAAATACTGCTGCATTTCCGTGACAGTGAAATATTTTACTGATATCTGCGGGTTGGGTGGAATTGCAGCCTGGCTGTGGTTCCCAGGTTGTCTAACGGACATTTCCCGGGGGTGAAGTTCATTTGCAATAATTTTTCGCTGTAACTTGTTTTAATTGGTGAGATTAAGAATGGTTTTTTCATCCAACTCGCAGTGACCAAACCTGCTGTCCCTGCTCTGCGTTCCCATTGTATCAGACCATCACTTGGTGTAACCAAGGCATTCCATAGTCATAACTCTCATTTTCTCTCCCCTTTGCCATGACCCTAATAGCTGTTGTGTTCATTGCTAATGTCTTCCATAGGGATAGAGCCACATAGGATACTCAGTCACACTGGGTCATAGAATCCTAGAATGCTTTGGGTGGGAAGGGACCCCCAGAGGTCACCCAGCCCAACCCCCTGCAGGAGCAGGGACACCTTGAACCACATCAGGTTGCTCACAGCCCTGGCCAACCTGGCCTGCAATGTTCCCAGGGATGGGGCCTCCACCCCCTCTCTGGGCAACCCCTGCCAGGGTTTCACCACCCTCACTGGAAAGAACTTCTTCCTTAGATCCAGTCTAAACCTACCCTGGTTTAGTTTAAAGCCATCCCCCCTTGTCCTGTCCCAGCTGGCCCTACTAAAAAGCTTGTCCCCCCCTTTCCTCTGGGCCCCCTTGAAGCCCTGACCGGCCGCACTCAGCTCTGCCCGCAGCCTTCTCTTCTCCAGGCTGAACACCCCCAACTCTCCCAGCCTGGCCTCAGAGCAGAGGGGCTCCAGCCCCCGCAGCATTTTAGTAGCCCTCCTCTGGCCCCGCTCCAACAGGTCCATGTCCTCCTGGTGCTGAGGGCTCCCGAGCTGGACGCAGGGCTCCAGGGGAGGTCTCCCCAGAGCAGAGCAGAGGGGTCCTTTGGGCTCTGCAGCATTTCTGCTGGGCGAGTGTTAAAAATTTGCAATAAACAGCACGGGTGTATAATTAAAGTCCAGAGTTTCAGCAAGAAAAGCCAGCCCAATGCTGTTTCCCCACAGTTGTCGCATCCTGGCCCGCGGCGAAGCTTCAGGGCCTGGGGAATCGCAGATGAGTAGTGAGAAATCCTCCACGTTGTGGGTTTGAATAAACAGGGAGCTGTTCAGCAGAGGTGTCCCTGCGGTTACCGTGCATTGATAAAGCACGCTGCTCGGCAGGCCTGCGAGCGGCGGCTCTGCTTGGTCAGAGTCCTGTTGGGGTACAACCTAGGGAGCCTTAATGCCAGCCAGGACTGCAGAGTCGAGGTTCACAAGGGGGGTGGCTTGCTCCGGTCGTCTTGAACGCCAGGTCATCTTCAGGTCCGTATAGTTCTGTACATCTTAAGGAATGTAGCACGTTTTCCCTGGAAATTTTACATGGAGCAACTGAAGATATCTCCATCTCCACCGTTGTGGTGCAAGCATAGCTGGGAGCATCGCTTCCGGAGAGCAGATTGGTTTCATTCAGACCTTGAAAGTACTTTTTTCTGGGAAAAAGGTCAGGTCTCCGAGGAAGTTTTCCATGGTACAGGGTTGCTAACCTTTGGGGATCTGTCCCAAAACCCGACATGGGACTGATGCTGTGTTTAAGCCTCTTGACCTGTGGTTGCTGTTTAATGTAGGGAAGTTTTAACTTTCTAAACGGAAAGAGGAGGTCAGTCTGGGTGAAACGCCTTCTCCAGTCGGGGTGTTTCAGTAAGCTCACGTGGAGCTTCCTTCTGAAGGGGTGGAAGTGGACAACAGTGAATTTTCTTTGCAGTATGAAAAATTTACACACAGATTTACCAATGCATTGAGATGCTGAACAGATAGCTTCGTAATTAATATCACAGGAGCAATTTCTACTTTGTTTCACTTGCTCCAGGCAAAGAGACTCGAAACATGCTGCTGTTCTGCATGTTCAAGGTACTTCACAGCTCCTTCAAAAGCTCCACTTGGAGCCGAAGACATCTTTCTATTTTAAACCAAACAAACTGCATTTAATTATGATTGTGTCGAGACGAATTTAAATAAGGGACAAGCAAAACATGACCCGTTTCCCCCTTCCTGGCAGTACGGCCGTGTGTTCCTCTTGCACGCCACAGAGCTCCAGCCCGAAGCTGCGTGCGTAGCCCGGCGTTACCAGGTCCTCCGTAGCTGGAGAAAACAAGGGGATGGTGTTCTCGGAAGCAAGTGATGTGCCCAGACCGCAAAGCAAAAAATAAATGAATCCATGCAGAATTCATGGCAATTAAGATAAGATGCATATCGGGCGATTTGTTCCCTGCCGGAGCAGATGAGCTCATGTCGGTACTGACGAGAGATGGCTAGTTGTAACGCAAACATGGGCAATGACATTTTGAGCTCGGGCTTTACTGTTTCTTTTCATTATATACCTTTTTTATTATTTTTTTTTTAATTCAGCTGGAAGTCATGAACAGCCTGGCGGATATATTCTGTAGGACGTTATTTGAAATTTGTCGCAAAGCATTGCCTTCCTGATAACCTCGGGGTAGGAAAGGCCGGAGTGTTGGGGCGATGCCGAGCTCTTGCTGTTGGCCGGCCGTGGGTGAGATTAGCTCCTGGGCTGAGACACAAAAGCGATAATTGATGGCGTTCCCAAGGGGGGCTGAATAGCTTTGGCCTCAGATCTTAGGTAAAACATGATCCTGACGCTTGGAAACATCCGATCATGTAAAGTGGGGTTTCTATACTCGTGTCATTTAAAGATTTCTTTATCAGCCATCTTCCGGAGTGACTTCTGAATCATCTTATGAAAGTACAGGAGCGGGGCGGGAAGGCCATACAGGTCATGCTGCTTCCTATTGCAAGGGCGCAGGCAAAGCAGCGACCCGGGGTCTGTTAACGGCCTCGTTACAAAGAACGCGCTGAAATACTTCATTGCCAGGGAAAAGACTTCTGTAGGAGGCCGTGAGCTGCGGAGCGGTGGCGCTAGGGGCATCAGCGCCTTCAGTTGTTTTCTATTAAGGAAGGGCCATGCTTCAGTGGGGATATGTGCACAAGTCCTACCTGGATATCGTGGGGTTTTTCCCCAAATCATTATTTGGGAGTGAGAAAGAAAAAGAAACTTGGTTAATGGAGGCTGAGGGCGGACACCCCCAGGATGCACACAAATAGTCCACGTACCTGCTGCTTCGTGCACCCAGGTCCAGAAGCAGAAGTAAGCATGTCTGAATGCCTGCTGGGTATGTTCTTGTACTGGGGTAATTACTGGGAGTTACTGGTCAGGGGCCTCCTAGAGAGCTGAACATATCAGCTGTGGGGTGGGCTCTTTGCAGCAGGATAAACCAGCGCAGCAAGAACAGCAAGAGGAGGGCGCTGAACCACGTGGGAGTTTCTGGCGTGGGGAGATGAGAACGATGGAATAACAATCTCGATGCCGTTGTATGAGAAGCGATGTCTCTGTGTTAGATGTTTCGGGGAACCGATGCCTGAAATGGTAACCACTTCTCTCTCTCGTCAAAGGTTGCAGCCTGTGATCAAAGAACAGCAAATGAGTGCCTTGAATTAAGAAAGGTTCACAAAACCTGAAGCAGTAGCTCATGCTGGTGGCCTGAGCACAAGAGGGTGCAAAGCTTTAGAAGGCGTTTCGGTGGAAATGCTTGCTGAAGGCGTGGAGTTGGGTACAGCTGAGTAACGGGGCGGCTTCCTTCGAGAAGAGAAGGGAAACGCGGGAGGTGGGGGCTGGCTATGGCCACGGGTGGCCCAGGCTGAGGGAAGCGGATGCTCGTGGGTTGTCAGCAGAGGTTTATTCTTCCCCCCACAATGATTTATTTTAATCTAAATAATATAAAAACGCGGACGTAAAGCATTGCTAGGTACCATTAATTATTTAAAATCAGCTCAGATATCAGATTTCCAGTTACAGTTACTTGCCACTCTCTGCTGGTCCTGGAGTCATCGTGTTTGGGAAAGAACTTAAATTACAGTTAATAATTCAGTAGCATCTACTTTGGTGCTTTTATATCAACTGTTAGATGGACATTTAATGCTCATTAGAAGGTTGTCGGGGCTTTTTAATACTCTATTATGCCAAGACTGCTGTGAGGAACGTGTTGATTTTAATTGTATTTAGCTTTAGTTACCAAAAAGTAAATAAATCACTGAGAAAGGGTCAGATCGTTCCATTTGGCCTCAAGCTGCTTTTCTTTTAACAATAGATACTTTACCTGAAAATTTTGTTCTATGTATCGTATTAATTATAAACCAGAAATAATGCAAGTTAAAAATGATGGCAAATGTGAACGGTCTTTCATGGACACAAAGTGTTTTCAAAGCAAATTTCAAATTTATTTTTTTTTACTTTATTTTTTTAAATATTACAACTTACTGTGAAGAAACCAAAGCAGTTCTTACCCATCTCTAATGCACTGGTGTTACGGTGATAGTGTACGTTCCTGGAGCGAGTGAAACCCCAGTGGAGGAAGATTCCTCAGCTACTCCAGGAACAGTGAAGGCACCCCGTATTTCTGCTCTAATGTTAAAATATCTGGGGTTTCTGGAATGACATAGCAAGAACCTTACAGACCTCCGTTCTGGTGCCTGAAAGGTAACAAATCCCGTATTGTACGTATAGAAAATAGTCCCTATGGCTTCTGCACGACTTTCTTCCATTCCCCTTCTCCCTCTCTATTTGGAAGAGCTGACTCTTCCAAATAAATCGGATTTGGCCACGTCATTCCCATGCTAATCAATCTCCTGGCCTCTGAAAGAGTCTTGAAAGCCTGTTGACAACTCCTGCTAAATTATAAAAGCAAAGAGACTGCCCTGATGCACTTCAGGGCTGAGAGCCTGTGAAAGGGAAATGCTCTGTCCGTGGCTTGTAGATACGCCAGAGCATTACTGGAGCCCCAAAGGCAGCTTTGATTAGGCCGAGCACTTAGCCGGCAGCTCCTTGCCACCAGCCCTATCAGGTTTCTTTCTGCATCGATCGATTGAATCCACTTCTGCCAACTGTATCGTTTCCCAGACACAGAAATCTTCGCTGGGAGCGGGTTTTTGTGAGGTCTCCTCCTAAATGAGCAAGTTGCTCCCCGATGGCCAGTGTTGTGGCTGTGGGTACCAACTGTACGGCAGAGCTGGGCATATCCCAGACTTGCTCTGCTTTGAATTGACTTTGCTTGCAAGCCTTGGGTTCCTTAGGGACTCGGTGACATGTAACGCTTTATCTGCTGTTCACTTGAGCTCGAGCCTCAAATACGCCATGTATTTGGTGGAAGGCGACCTGTAGAGGACCTCAGTTACCCTGTTAGCAAGTGGGATACATCTCCCACTTCTGTGAAGTCCTTTTTTTACCTGGGTGGCTTATGGCGAAGAGTCAGACCGCACCAAAGTCCGTGGACTGTAAATTAGGTGGTTTGGGACTGAATTAGTTCATTCCCATTCCAGCCTTGCTACCCTGGCTAGGCTGGGCCATCGCCGTGGCGTTGGCTCCGCAGTCACCGAGCGGCATCTCAGTGCTTGGAAACGAGCAGCCACGGGTTTGCAGCGTTCCCTGGCAGATGCGTGAAGCAGACGGTGCAGATAAGTCACGTGTGCTTATGCTGAATCCCAGATACGACTGTTTCTGCCATCCAGATCCCGGAGCTTTTGGGATCATTTTAAAAATCCCCTTTCCTAACCCACCCTTCCTCTTTGCCTGCAAAGGTGCCTCTTAAGATTGGAGCCAGAGCTTTCCTGAGCCCAGCCTGACTGTGCTGAGCCCAGCCTGACCGTGCTGACAAAATTGGCTTGCTAGTAAGGGTAAAATGATCCCAGTTGTCACTAGGCTGGAATTTAAATGAAATCATTTTGTTGGGAAGAGCAGCCCAGGGCAGTTTATCACGGCAGAAAGGATTTGGGGGGGCACAGTAACGTGGTGCAAGAGCAAGGAGTGGGCTTCTGCTTGCGTGTTTGTCGTGGAGTCCTGCTGTCCGTCTCCATGTCATGGCATTTCCCTGAAATCCAAGGCAAAGATGCCCTGGGAGCTCTGAGTGTATTAGCATCAAATGAAGACTCTCGACGTTTTATGTCCCAGTGTGTCAGTGGTGTTAGGATGCAGGTGAGCCATGTAGGAATGTGCATGATCCTAGCATTTCCTTTCTCTCCAGTGAAGTGTTTCTGCTTTAGAATTTATTGTGTTAAAGGTTTTCCTTTAGACTTTTCAACTAAAAAAAATCACTTCTTGCAGTGAGCGTGTATCCAGGTAGGAAACACCAGTGTCAGAGGAGGGTGGCGTAACTGGGAAATTCTCCAGAACTGGGAGCACTGCCCCCCAGCAACCCTCTGCAAGCTCAGTCCTTCTGCAAAGACAGATCCAGGAGGGTCTGGGAGCTGCTGGGAACCTGCCTGGCAAAGGCAAAGGTGGTGAAACAAGAGCGAAGGCTTGATTGATGAAGGTTTGCAGAGGAGAGATAAGGGGAGAATTAATTTTTTGAAGGCAGAATGGATTTGTGCTATCTGAAGGGAATAGAGGAAACCAGATTCTTTACTGCCTGCTGCAGTTCCCACTCCTGGGGCGTGCACGGAGCTGGATGCTCGTGGCGCGTGTTCCTTGTGCAGCGTAAATGGGGGATCCCTTTGCACCCCTTCTTCCAGCACCCCTGTGCTTGGCTGGTCCGTGGCACAGGACGTGATCTGCTCTCTAACCCCGGCCACAGGGCTCTGTGAACATCCTGGATCTGCCAAAAAGCCCCCAAAGATGAGGCTGCAGCTCCTGTAAATCCACCCAGGCAAACGGGAGAGACGCTGGGGCGGCGCTGGCTGCTCTGGGGCCGGGAGGAAGCTTCCCAACGCACAGCTGGGGCTGGGCAGCGGTCAGACCCTCCCCTGATTTCTCTTCCGACAGGTTGTCAGCAGGCGGGCAGAAGGGGTGCTGCGAAAATTAAGAAGTCAAAATGATTTTTTTGCTTGTTTGTTTGTTTTACTTAGAAAAGATTGTGTGTATTGCTGCATGTCCGTATAGCTGTACTCTCCTTGGGGTTTAAGGAGTAATTTCATCCCATGTGGCCTAGAAATTAATTTAAATTCTTTTGGATAGGAAGATCCTTACTTGACTGAAAACTGAATATGAGGAGCTGAGACAACAGAGGAACCATTTGAGATTGCCATTAGTGCAAATGCAGCCAAATTGTATTTACCTTCAGTCTTCTCAGGGCTTAATGTATTTATACAGTTTACAAGAAAGATTGTACCTAATCCTGCATCTGGAGAAATTTATTATTTTCCATGAAGAACTTTAATGAATCAAGTTAGGTTTAGTGCAGAACGTTTCTAAATCCTTAATAACTGCAGCCTTGCCAGGTCGTTAATACTTCCCCGACGTCTTCCACCGGGTTTGTGCCTGCTTTAACTCCCAAGCCGTGGTGTCTCAGACCATGTGCAGAATAAAAATTCTTTTGCTGATTCTCACTGTCGTGGGTTTTCTCCTCTCTAGCACATGGATTTTCATTCATTTGACATTTGTTAAAACGACAGAACAAGCCTGGGCTGTATTTTCTTACCTGGATCCTTATGCGCTTTTCTCTCCATCTGTATAAGTACCTATTTTAAAGGATCCCGGTGTATAAACATTTTTCCATCAGTAGCTGTATCCAGGCCGTTTTCTCTCAGGATAAAATAGGGTGAATATGGATTTTCTCATACTCCCATGTTTTCAGATGTTGGCACCAGGGAGTTTTCTTGTTTTCACAGAGCTGCCATCATCGCATAAGAAAAGAATCATCATATAAAGGAAAGAAAACCTTCAGATATACTTCTGCAATCAAAGTTGATTAACACGTTTTTGTCTTAGAACAACGTTGTAACGAAAAAATATGCTAGATAAAGCCTCGGCCTTGTAATGACTGCTAAATTATCCATGTAAAATGGGATTTCAGTGCGATAACTCAGGGTGAAATCATCAACTTTGCACGTTTGAAAATAGAAGCTGTCAGGAGTATTCCCAGGTGATTTCCCTGTAGCAAATCCTGCTTCCAGGCATCTTGAGCCCCGTCATCGTTTTGTCCTCTCTGCCTGGGAACGGTCGCTCCTGCAGCCTGAGCGCAGCGTGTTCAGCTCGGCAGGGCAAGGCGCTGTCGCGGTGGAAGGGGCAGCAGAGCAGCCCAGGTGGCACGGCTGACGTCTTCTTAGGAGGCAGCAAGTCTCCTGTTGAGCGTCGAAATTCCGTCGTTCCCTGAAAGTTTCCTGTAAAATACTCTACAGCAGTAACTTCCTTCCAGGTAGTCTCTCTATTAGCTAGTTTGTTACATGGGGTTGCTATAAAACTTACATTCAAACATTTTCTAGGTTTTACTATTGATTTTTTGGAACCCTGCAACCCAGCTTTTGAGCTCCCCACTGACTTCAGTCTTTTGAACCCCCAAGCAGTCTAAGATGGGGAGCAGAAATTCTGCATGGACTGTGCGATTTGTGTGCCTGTGTACATTTTGGAGAATTGCATGTTTGTATTAGTTATTCTTTTGTCCAGTTCTTACAGATTTGCGTAGTTTCCTGGTGAGCTTTGTCACTGCTGAATGACGGGAGAATTCATTAAAGAAAAGCAGTACAGGCTGAAGTTAGCCCTTCAAAAAGCTTAGCTGAGAGTCAGAGTAATAAAATGTATCACGAGGAAGAGAAGGGGAAGCTTGGGTTTCCCTTACGCGGCGCCGTTCTCCAGCAGTACACTTCGCTCTGATTTTCCCTGTACGCAGCTATCTGAAACCGCAGAGCCCCTTCTATCTGATGTTTGTGTAATGAGACGATGATCAGAGCTGCTGTGTTGAGAAAGATTGGACCGGGTCCTCAACTGCTGCCCCTTGCTGATGGGACTAGTGTCTTTATAATAAAAATGAAGGTATCGGTGTTGCGGGGAGAGGTGCCCAAAGGCATCAGGCTGCAGCCTGTACCAAGTCACGTCTCCTGCCAGCTCTCGGGGCTCGGTCCTGCTCTGTTAATAAGACTTCTTATTGTAATCGGTGTGGTTTTTTGGTTTAAAAAGAGAAATGAACTCTTGACTTTGCCTAAATTATAAGCCTACATTCCCATATTCTGCTCCTGGATCGTGATGACCTTTTTCTCCAAAGGTCCAAAGTCTGTGGATTCAGCAGCTGTGGTCGGGTCTGGGGTTTGGGGTTTGGGTGCGCCAGAGCAGGCTGAGCCAGCCCACGAGTCTTGCAGTGCACTGCTGGGCTCTGCAGGAGAGGGCGGACGATTTATAAACCTCGGGGGATAACATCCGTATTTTAAAAAAAAGAAGGTAAGGTACACCTGAGAAACAGCAAATTTATGTGTAAAAACTATGTGTGTTGTCAAGTCATGCACTAAGAGAACAGTCCAGGGCGGAAGGGACCTCAAAAGATTGTCTGGTCCAACCTTCCCTGGGAAAGGGAGCCTCAATGAGGTTATTTTGCTCCCTGTCCAGTCGCATCTTGAAACCCTCCAGTGTCGGGACTCCACCTCGTCCCTGGGGAGCTTGTTCCAGTGAGTGACTGTTCCCACTGTAAAAAATGTCTTTCTTGGGTCTCAGTAAAACCTCTCCTGGTGCAACTTTTGTACCATTACCCCTTGCATTCTCCATGTGGCTCCTTGTGAAGAGAGAGCCTCTGTCGTCTTTGTGGCCACTCTTTAAGTTCTCTAATACTGAGGTCCCCCTGCACCTTCTCCAGGGAGAAAGAGACCCAAGTCTTTCAGTCTTTCTTCATAGGGCAGGTTCCCTTTGATCATCTTTGTGGCCCTCTTTTGGACCCTCTCCAGTCTCTCCATGTCTTTCTTGAATTCTGGGGACCATAACTGGACACAGTGCTCCAGGAGTGGCCTGAGAAGCACAGAGTAGAGTGGGATGATCACATCTCTTGTCTCTGCTAGTAATGTCCCTGCGGATGCAGCCCAGGATCTGATCTGCCTTCATTGCTGCCGCAGCACGCTGCTGACTCCTGCCCACGTTGTTGTCCACCAGGCCCCCCAGGTCCCTCTTAGCAAGGCTGCTCCCCAGCCACACAGACCCCAGCCTGTCCTGGGCTCTGGATTACGTTGTCCCAGGGGCAGGACTTTGCACCTGGCTTTGTTAAATGTTGTACGGTCCTTGTTTTCCCATACTACTGGGGATGGCTCCCCCTTCTCACGTGTCCACCTCACCACCACAAACTCGGTGAGGGTGCTTTCAGTCCCTTCATCCAGATCATTTATGAAGATGTTGAACAGAGTGCGGCCCAGTGTCGATCCTTGAGGGACTACAGATATCACTAAAGTCCAAATACCACTCTAACAAGATTCTGGTGGCCATGGATAGACTCTTACTGCTACAGGTTTGGTGTCGGGCTGTCGTGTTTCCATGGGTCGTTTGTGCCTTCTTTGGGAAAAGTCCACAAAAGGGGCAGTGCAGAATGGACCTTGATCGAGTTTTTCTCAAGTGCATTTTTTTGCAAGAAAGAAATGCCCTAAAGGCAAGGTTTTGGATTCCTTGGTGGTCGTTGGGGGCAGGGGAACGTGGGCAGAGTGTTAAATGTACGGCAGAACCGAGCTGTAGGCGAGACCCCGTCTTCTGCATTGTCTCAGGGTGGGGAAATCTCGCACCAATAGCTCCCGTGCCCTAAATGTTACGCAGCTTTTGCTGCCCACCAGGCAGATCTGATGGCTTTCTGTTTCACGTCAGGGATTTGGTGTGTCATACCGCGTTTGACTTCATCGGAGGGGATCCCCGTGAAGGTCTCAATGCAAGTCAGTGCCTGCCATTCGCACAGTGGGGTTTTTTAAAATACTTTGGGAACCGCTGACTCAAAAGATACTCGGAGAAAGATCAGTGGGCGAGACGCTAATCTCAGACAACTAAGCCAAAGCTCTGAGAAATTGAATTGTTGACCTGGAAAACGGGCTCAGATTAGGAAATGTCAAGTTGGTATGATGTCCTAAAAGCAGAGGGATAAGAAAATTGAGATATTTGGTGGTAGCACAAAGAGAATGGAGATGGATTAGTTGGGACTCCTTTTGATGTGTGCTCTCGGTGCTATGTCAGATGGGCCAGGCATTGCTTGGGAGAGATGTGAGCAGGGAACTGATATACAGAAGGGTGCTCAAGAATCTATTTATGATCTGCACAAGTCACAGGAAGGGGATGGTGATGGACAAAATCGTACATTATCTTGAGTCAGGAAATGTGAGTCATGAACATTTTGCATGGATGAATTTTTGAGGTACTCTTACAGGATTATCCGGCTCGGCGTGACCTATCATTTTACACCGTGGAGAATGAGGCGTTCGGAATTAGAGTGATCAGGTCATCGGAAATGAATGAGGGAAACAATTTTGCATACTCTGTAGGCCTTCATTAAAAGAATTTTTCAACAGAATTGAAATATATACACAGGACTAGAGAAAAGGGTGATATAGAACGAAGAAGAAAATCTATTTAGCAAGGTGTAAAAATCCATTCATACCATTTTGGTCATACCTTCAAATGCATAATAGGGGAAAACATAAAAATTAATTATGTTGTATTTCCTGATTTAGTTGGCTATTAAACACAAATCTTTTATTTAAAATGAAGGCAAGAGTCCTCTATATTTTATTTTTAATTATTTTGGTATTATACTTTTATAATAAATTATTTCTGTTGATATGATGTTACCTACAGATTTGAATTAAGCCCTGTGCGTATTCTGTTCAGAAATTGTCCCTTGGGTAATTCACAGTCAAGGACCTCGTACATCACAGAGCAATTTCAGAACCGAGACACAAAGCTGGTCATAGCCCTACTGGTAACGCAGCCTTGGTCAGCCCCAGAGATGAGAGCCTCCCTGGTTACGTCTAAGAAATCGGGAATATCCTGGCTGGATTTGCTTTGGACACCAAAGCACAAGGTGGGACCTGCGCTCAGCCTTTAAACTCTTGTAAGCCATGAAGTGATGATTTGCCGGAGCCCGCATTTGTTTCAAACTTTGTGATTGCCTTTCATTTGGAAAATAGGCCAGGGCGGGGTAGGTGGTTCTGAGGCTTGCGTGGGCTGATGGAGCGAGTGGTCCAGCACGAATTTGTGGTGGGTGTTTTAGGCTATAGACAGAGTGTGTGGTCTGACTTAAAGGAGTCTGTGGTGCAGTTGGATTACCAGTCCCATTTAAGCTAATAAAATCAGGAAAATTTCGAATTAAGGTGATTATTGAAATGGGTGGGTTTGCCTTACCGGGAGAAGCACAGTGCATGGAGGAGGATGTGAGCCCTGAGCTGCTTTGCTTTGGGGAGTTCGTCAAAATGCCGATACTTGCAGCGTGAGCGTGTGTGTATATGCTGAACATACATTTATACTTGTATATAAAGATATACATGTTTATATTATATTTATGTAACTATAGAATGTATAGATACAAAGATAGAGAAAACTTATATTTATCTATTTCATATGGCATATATAATCCAGTGTACATATATAAAGCATATATTTAATTCAGTTGGGTGATATGTGTGGGGATCTGCTGGCTCTGCTGGTTTAGAGCTGAGCATGGGGACGTCTGGCCCGGAGCACAGCTCTTAGGACTGCAGACGTTGGCAAATACTCGAGGAAAACGAATCCCAAAGGGGAACTGAAGTCCTTAGTTGGGTTTGGTCCCTAAAGTGCTCTCCGTGTGTAGAGCAGCGTCCTTCGGCCGTGGTTGCAGTCCCTCAGCCATGCGGTGGTCTGTCTCACCTGTTGACAGCAAGGGAAGGTTCTTTTTTGTCTTCCTCTTCTTTCCCCCCCCCCCACATAGACGTTTTAGGAGAGAATCTCCCCCTCTCACTTTGCAAGTGTTAATGGAGAATAATTCTACTGCAGGAAATGAAGAAGAGTCGGGTGAACCGCTTCGCAAATACCCTGTCATTTAATTCTATTTCTGATCGCTCTAGCTACGAGTGGGGAGAACAGGCAGCGTACCAGTCATTAGTAAAGCTCTTGATATCGTGCATATTTTAAGACTGAGAAGGAAGGAGATCCTGGATACCAAAGGAGAATATTGTTTGTAGTTAGAATAAGGTATTTTAGTTGTGATGCTGATCACCAGCTCAAGCTGAGGTGTTCTCCGTATGCCTGTGGGATGTTCTTAGCCATTCGTAGCCCTTTCAAATCCCCAGTAAGACATGTTTTGCCACTTGAGTGCCTTTTAGGTAAGCTGTAATATTCTCACTTTGATCTTTTATCATGGCAGATGAAATCCAAAATACTATTCCTGGAAATCTAAAATGTTGATATCTAAAATACTGCTTGTGTAACCAGCCACCTCTCCTTCTCATTGATTAATGAGCTTCTCAAGGCCTAAAACTTCATTAAAACAAAAAACCCCACCCAGAGCCCAGTGCGGTCAAGTACAGTACGCATCATTTTTGGAATCCCATGCAATTTTAGCTCTGACACGAGAACCCTTATAATCTTTAACACCATCCATCTGAGAATAGGAAAATTGGTCTGGTTTACATGAGAGTAGACCTCGTACCAGTATTTTGGGAATCCCTCGCTTCGCAGATGGGTGGGTTCGCTTGCTTTTTGCCACGGTGAAGTCCTGCCGGTACGTTGCATTTCCGAGACGCGCTGCATCCTCACGCCTCTGTCGTTAACCTGATCTCGCTCTGCGGTGAAAAAACACTAAAGCGGGAAAAGAACTGGATCTGTAGAGCACAAATGTGGACGTGAATTGCCTTTAATAATCCATAAATCGAGTCTAAGGATACTTGAACTCAGTATTTCCTAGCCTGGGAAACTTTCTGATGAGGTTGGAAGTGTTCGGGTATCTATCACCACGGTTAAAATCGGTGCATATTATGCACCAGGAAATAATAGAACGTAATCCCACGCTTTATGTAAGAGCAGAACGGCGCCTTCCATCCAGAAGGAAAGAGATGATTTCCTTCGTTCAATGCTTCTGCCTTAATCCAGCACCACAGAACCAAAACTCCAAGCTCCTGCAAAACAATTTAAATGCAAGCTAATTTAAACCCTCTAATATGAAGCAATAGAGTGTCTTGGTGGGCAAACATGGCTAATTACTTTTCAATAAACGCGAGCAAAATCCTCTCCGGTGCAGAGATAATTTTAGTCACAGCACGTTGACAGCGTCACCGAGACCCCGTTAACGCTGGCAGCGAAGGCTCGTGCGGCGTCGGGTCCTTGCCTACCTGGGAGACCCCCGGCCCCCGCGCGGCAGACTTTGGGCAAGGCACGGCAAAGAGAAGGCAGGCCCCAGTGGCGATGGCACCCGGGGTTACTGCCTGACTGCGGTGCGGTGAAGCAGGAACCGGTGGGTTTGGAAGGAGAGAGGAGCTCTCACAAGTTAACTGGAGTGGAAATGGTATGCCAGGCTCAGGAAATGCAGATTTTTTTTCTGAAGATATGAATAGGTTTGTTAATTATTACCTAATTCCAGTCTGGTAAATATTTGCCCGAATTACTTGCCATTTTAAATCTCAGGTTCTCTTGGATTTCTCTATCTGAAATGACACAGAGCTGAAAACCGAGCACTGGTACCTGCTGGGAAGGTTAGGGTTCCCTTCTGGGAGCCGTAGCCTTTTGCCTTTGGAAAAGAGCTGAGCACAGCGAATCCTGGGCACGACTCCAGCAAATACCATTTCTAATATCCACCATTCTAGGGGGTGGTATATTAAACCCTCTGTCTGTGTTTGGTTTTGCTCCTGGTAGCATTTCTGTCATGGAGAATCGTGCCAGCCTGTGGACAGATGTCGCTCACAGAGGAAGGCTGGTGACTTCTGCGGGTGTGTAAATGCGCGTATACACACGCACCGGCCATGGGTACCTATATACACACACAGCGCCCAGTAGGACTGGTAATAACCTACCCCCGCCTCGGGAACTCCAGGCTGATGGTGGCTGAACTCCTCAGGGTTGAGGCTGAGCATCCTCTACCTCACCTGGCTTCAGAAACTATTACAGGGTGCTCAGAACCTGACAGGATGGTACCCTCACTATGATCACTTCTTCCAAAGTTACCTGCTTGCTTACTTTATCAGAGAAGGATTTGGGGAGAAATAAAACCTTTAAAAAAAATATTTTTTTTCCATTATTTTTTTTTTCTATTCAAACATATTCTAGTAAAAACTTTTAGACCCCCTTTTTCGACCCCCACTGCAGAACTTCAGCTCTAAGTGAGCCAAGTGCAGGGTAAGGTTGCTTTTGATGAACAGAGAAGTGTGGATTGCTTTATAATTGTCATCAGTCATCTGTGTGTGTGTGGACCAACACATTTCTGTTCCAGTTTAAAACTATTCCAGACGTGCCTTCATTTTGCCCTGAAATAAGAATAACCTCGGGAAGCCGCTAGGTAATGAAGGAGCATCTTGGATATTTGTATGCTAATAATGCAGAATAAACAAGATATTAGAAGGCTGAGTATGTAATCAATGTTATGGCTTAATTACGCCGCTGAGGCTTGCTGAGATAATTTACACTCCTGGAAAATTGATGGAGAAGGCTGCAGCTTGTGGAGGAGAGGTGAGCTGAGGAAGGGCTGCCTTCCGAGAGGAGGCGGCCCAGGCGTTGTGGACGTCAGAGCGCCTGGTACCTGAACGGCAATAAAAAGGTGCTGCCTGCTGTGGGCGACTCAGAAAAGCCGGAGAAGGGGGGGTTCTGCTGATGTCCAGTGAGGTCAGGGAGTCTGTGCGTGATGCCTCAGGAAAGCAAAGCAAGGCAGAGGCGTGGAAACCCCCTCCCTAGGACTTCCCCAAAGACACCTCGCTAGCAGAAGAGGACGGCAGGCCGAGAAAGAGCCCACGAGGGTGGGATTATGGATCTCTGGTACCCTGCCCTGCAGTGGGAGGTCACACGAAAAGCAGAAACAACCTTCACGTTTCCCTGATGAGTGTGAGCATGAGCGCCTTGGGATGAACTACAGTGCGAGGATAACGGGTGGAGTACTGGGGGCTTTGGGGAGGAACCCTGTGCCAGCAGCCGGGGTGACTGGGCCAGTTGTGGCTGAGCTGTCTCTAAAAAGCCGTGTCGTGTCCCGCTGTTGTCTTCCTGTGACTCCAGCCTTTTGCAGCTTCTTTTCCTTTGTTGAGGAACCTAAAGCTGCAGGATCGGCCACAGCGCTCGGCTCCCACTTTCAGAGGCACCAGACGTTTAGGAACCAAAGCACTATTTAAAAAAAATCAATGGGACTTGGGGTTCTTCCTTCATAACAAGCACCAGAAAATGGGACTTTGGCGCCTAAGTCAATCAGACAAATTGTAATGTTTTCTTACAGGCTTTCAGAAATAGCCAAGTTTTGAAAGTTGGTTTAAATGCTTTAGGCATGGTTTAGCAGTTTGATGGTTGCTTCTGCTCCCAATCAATGTCATGCAGGAGGTAGCAGTCCTGGTTTGAACACAAACCACTGTCGATGGTGGCTTTTGGAGTGCAGGAGAAGGTGCTGCCACTTAAGCTCAGCATTAAATTAGCAGAAAGCTGAAGAAGCCCCACAGCTTTGTCTCTCCTTCCATCCCACTGCTCCCTCGGGTACGGGCATGCCTAAAGGAAGTGTTATTAAATGCTTCCCCAAAACAGGGAGGGACAAAGAATTGCAAATAATGCGGGTTTAAGCTAAGATCCAGGTTGCGGTTACTTTCCATCATTGTCGTCTCCAGCAGTCCATAAATGCTCTGCGGGCATCGGTAGGATTTAACACGCAGTTTTTACCTTGCTCTTCTGAAGAAAGCATGAATTAATAAGCTTAGCTTGGATCAGTGAGTAATAAAATAAAGTCTCCTAAGTAGCCAAACAGTTCTCTGACATTTTAGTCTTTGTTTTCATCTTAAAAGTTGTGTTTGTTGTCAACGAGGAGTTTGTTGTCAAAGAGGAGTTGGAAGCAATCATGCTGCTAGAAAGCTACGACCTGGTTGCCATTACAGAAACCTGGTGGGATGAATCCCATGACTGGAATGTAGCTATTGATGGCTACAGGCTGTTCAGAAGGGACAGGCGAGGAAGGAGGGGCGGGGGCGTTGCCCTTTACATCAAGAAATCATTACAGTGTGAAGAGCTGTCCCTGAAGAATAGCCACGAGCAGGTCGAAAGCTTATGGGTAAGAATCAGAGAGAGAGGCAACAAAGGGAACCTGGTGGTTGGTGTCTACTACAGGCCGCCAGATCAAGAGGAGCTGACTGACGAAGCATTCTTCCTCCAACTCCGGGAGGCTTCGCGCTCGCAGGCCCTCGTCCTGCTGGGGGACTTCAACCACCCCGACATCTGCTGGAAAACCAACACGGCAAGATGTAGGCCATCCAGCAGGTTTCTCGAATGCATTGAGGACAACTTCTTAAGCCAGGTAATAGACACCCCTACCCGAGGGGATGCGATACTGGACCTGGTGGTCACCAATGCAAGCGAGCTCGTCGGAGATGTCCAGATCGGAGGCAGCCTGGGCTGCAGTGATCACGCGCTGGTAGAGCTCACGCTCCTGAGGGAAATGGGAAGGACAAAGAGTATAGTCAGGACCCTGAATTTTAGAAAAGCCAACTTCCAGCTCCTCAAGGAGATAGTCAGTAGGACTCCCTGGGAAACGGCCCTCAGGGACAGGGGAGCAGAACAGAGCTGGCAGATCTTTAAGGAAGTGGTCCACAGAGCGCAGGAGCTATCGATCCCTAGGTGTAAGAAATCAAGCAAAGAAGGGAAGAGACCAGCGTGGTTGAGACAGGAGATGCTGGTCAAGCTAAGGAGGAAGAGGGAACTGCACAGGCAGTGGAAGCAGGGACAGGCATCCTGGGAAGAGTATAGGGAAGTGGTCCGGTTGTGTAGGAATGGGGTCAGGGAGGCGAAGGCGCAGCTGGAGCTTAACTTGGCTAGGGATGCAAAGAATAATAAAAAGGGATTCTACAGGTATATCAGCCGGAAAAGGAAGGTTAAAGAGAGTGTACCCCCGCTGATAAGCGAGACCGGCAGGCTGGTAACAGCAGATGAGGAGAAGGCTGAGGTACTCAACAACTTTTTTGCCTCAGTCTTCACTGGCAACCTCTCTCCTCACCCCTCCCAAGTCGATGGATGGCATGAGGGGGACCGGGAGGGCGAAACCCCTCCTGCTGTAGGAGAAGACCAGGTTCGT
>NW_009259528.1:997535-1014882 GCF_000687185.1 Egretta garzetta
TCCTGCACCTGGGATGGGGTAACCCCCAGTATCAATACAGCCTGGGGGGAGAAAGGATTGAGAGCAGCCCTGCCGAGAGGGACTTGGGGGTGCTGGTGGATAAAAAGCTGGACATGAGCCGGCAATGTGCCCTGGCAGCCCAGAAGGCCAACCGTACTCTGGGCTGCATCAGGAGGAGCGTGGCCAGCAGGTCGAGGGAGGTAATTCTGCCCCTCTACTCAGCTCTGGTGAGACCTCACCTAGAGTACTGCGTCCAGCTCTGGAGCCCTCAGCACAAGAAGGACATGGAAGTGTTGGAGCGGGTCCAGAAGAGGGCTACTAAAATGATCCGAGGGCTGGAGCACCTCTCCTATGAGGACAGGCTGAGAGAGTTGGGCTTGTTCAGTCTAGAGAAAAGAAGGCTGCGGGGAGACCTGATTGCGGCCTTTCAGTACCTAAAGGGGGCCTATAGGAAAGAGGGGGAAAACCTTTTTAGTAGGGCCAGCTGCGTTAGGACAAGGGGTAATGGTTTTAAACTAAATCGGGGTAGGTTTAGGCTAGATATAAGGAAAAAATTCTTTACAATGAGGGTGGTAAACCACTGGAACAGGTTGCCCAGAGAGGTAGTGGAGGCCCCATCCCTGGAAACATTCAAGGCCAGGTTGGATGGGGCTCTGAGCAACCTGATCTAGTTGGCGGTGTCCCTGCTGACTGCAGGGGGGTTGGACTCGATGACCTCTAGTGGTCCCTTCCAACCCAAAACATTCTATGATTCTATGATTCTATGATTCTATAACGTTCATGAAAGACCGTTTAGCCTGTGCCGAGCCTTGGGGTCTCGGTACCAACCATGCAAATGAGGGACTTCTGTGGGAGAGGAACTGTCAGGATATTCTGCTTGTTCGTGGGTTAAGTACTGCAGGCTTTTTAGATTTCAGGCTAGATTACAGCTGACAGAGTTTGATGTCAGTCCAAAAATAGACTCCTTTCCTGGTAAGGAGTCAGAAATTTAAGACCTTGTAGTAATTGAGTGATTTTTGCTCGGCTCCCACATTAGGTCATCGTATGCTGCGCCAGCTAAAAGTAGTGACATGGCCTCAGAGCCCACATCCTATGTACTTTTAATAAGATTTGCATATTTCACTGAACTAAAATTAGCTCAGGGAGAAATAGTTCAACTGCTGACAACAGAGCCTACAGGTATATTTTTACAAATAGTTTTTTTCTTCTAGGTATTGTCCCACTTGTAGCATCTTCGTCACCTACCGCCTAACTGAGCGTTTTTTTCATCTTGCTTCTCCACAGTGACAAAGGCAAGGGGATGAGGGACGCTGATGTTTGACAGCCCAGCGGTTTGAGGGCAGTTGTTATTCCTACGTGACTTTGTGATGTTGGCTATCAAAATCCCTTTCCTTACACATCCATCAACGCCGGGTCTCGCTTTGATTCGCTCATGGAAATGTTGACATCCTTGCTTAGCTGCATGAATAATAAGCCAGAAACCAGAGCCGCTAGCTTCACGGGCACGCTTTGTGTGGTTTTTATACACACACACATTGCATTCAGCGGTATCTAGCTAAGCCCATAGGTGGATACGTATATGTGTGTCCAGGTGGGACACGTCTGCGTATGGGTGTAGTTGTATCGGAAGCGGTGCATGGACCTGTGTCCTTTCTGTCCACATGAACTTTAGGAGTTGGAATATTCCTCTTCTTCAGGGGGAAATAATGCTTGAAAAGCCATAAATGTTCCACTCTACCATTGTTTTGGGTTTCCATGCGGTATTTCAAGGAAATGTGATAAAGCCATCATTTAGACATTTTGTGCTATTTAAATTGCAGAAAAGTACTAAACCTCAGCAGTAAAGTCTTTACCTATTTTAGTACGCCACTGAAATAGGTAAAAAGCCTTGACTTTTTAAAGATGTCCAAGCTCTACCTCATTTTTATCTAGGTTATTGTTGAACACGAGCCAACTTTCACTTTGATTATCCTTTTATAAAATCAGATAACGTCAAATACAAAACATTGAGTAACTCTCAGGAAAAAAGCAAAACCAAAAGAGACCGCTGAAGCTGCCCCAAGAAGGCAGCTGTGTCCTTCCCCAAAGATGCTCAATGCCTGGGATTCAGCCAAAAACTCACTGCTGGGCTAAGCCTTATTTTACATTTACGCTTGATGGTAACCAGACCCCAGAAAAACCAACCCAAAAAAGCTCAACCCGATGAGCCCAGAGAAAAGCAACACACACACGCAAATAATTCTTAATGAGTGCAGCAGCACGGAGGGCTGAAGTGGCTTTCTAGTAGAAGGTGGTTGGGTCCAGAGCTGTTTTTTAGGTAGACCTTGATCAGCTGGGGGAAGGGTTTGATGGCACGTAACCGCATGGGGCAGGTGGGAGGCTGGAGGCGTTCCCTACCCCTGTGCCAAAATCATGAACCTGTGCTCCGTTAAATTGGAGCTTGACTCCTCCAGCCCATGAAGCTGTTCCCTTTGGTTGGTCAAGACACTGTATTTTATCCCTAAGGCTGGGGTGGCTTTTTGGTTTCTCTCTGATGAGATGGTATCACAAGGTTCAGAGTTAATGCTGTTTTCTTTTTCTCATGGTATAAACTCTGGTTTCTTTATGGTTGCCCTGAACTTGTCATTAACATTCAAGGAGTAATTTGCTAACCCTCCAGGCTTTCAGCTGGTTCAGAGATGAGAAGTCAGCTGAATGACCTGGATTTGCTGGCCATAGCCCATCCTGACGGCAATTACAATACCAGGAGGAGAAAATAAAGGTATAGAATGCATACCTCAGGGGGTACCACTGTATTTTGGGCGTTGGGCAGACCCTGGTGTGTTGCAGGACGGCCGCGGTTGGGAAAACCCCCACAAAACCTGCCTGAAGCGTGCGCTCACCCCAGAGTTTGGACCATGCTGCAGAGGGAGCAAGTCCCCGTGCGGGGCGGCAAGAGGCCGCTGAGCCCGCGTGCCCTTCCAGCAAACAGCTGCAGCCTTCCCGGGGGTTTTCTTACCGGATTATAGCTGAAAAGAATTCTGAAGGATTCCGCAGCTTTTTTTTACTTATTCCTTGTCATCTTTTCCAATACTTTTTGGTTTTAGGTAGTTCCTTGACGTTAGAGATAGCCCATAGGGAAGAAGAAATGCTTTACTTGGCGGTGCGATGGTCTTGGTGCTCTTTCTGGCAAGAAGGAAGCTGCAGTTTTGTGTAGCTTAGGAAAGGGAACAGTGGAACGACTGTGTCTGTCTACTCCAGATGAATTCCAGCGAGTCGAGCTCTCTAGTGATGATATAGCTGCGTCCCCGTATCTTGACAAAAATGGCTCATTTTCAAGGAAGGACTCATTTCCTTCTGTACAAGAACAAGAATTAGGGGTTAAAACTCTGAATGCATTTGGCTGGCACAGATGGATTTCTGCAGTTGATGGTGTCGTGGCCATTCTGGCCTCAGCTGAATATAATTGAACTTACGTAAAAATTATGTTCATTTACGGTGCTTGTAACTGGCTGGAGTATGACAACCACTAAAAATGGCTTTTTAAAAATACTTTTGCTTGACATTCCTAATGTCTTTATGCTGTATTACAAAGTGGAGGCACCTTGAAAGGTTGAATGGAGACACTAAACTCTATGCCAAGCGGGAGAAGCAGCAGCACAGGCCAAAGGCACCAGCACCAGTTTGCAGAAGGTAGATCCCTTGCAGTTTTCCTCTGGCTTTTTCCCAAAGCTGTTTAAACACTGGTTAAATTGTGGCGATGTGAGGATTGCAGAAGAGTGACACCAGTAACGCCAACGAGAGCCGGCATTTGAGCCACCGGTGCTTTGACCCTTGTGTTGATGTTGGACCCGTACGTTGGTGCATCCTGGGCATGGCTTTGCCTGGTAATGGAGATGGTGGGGAACCAACGAGAGCTGGCATTTGAGCCATCGGTGCTTTGACCCTTGTGTTGATGTTGGACCCATGCATGGCTTTGCCTGGTAATGGAGATGGTGGGGAAAACAGCGTTGTTCTCTTTATAAGCAGAAGGAGCCACACAGATTTTGGGTAAGACCACTGTGGGTTTTTTCAGTGCTGTCCAAAAATTGAATTATAGGGAGTAGGGTCCGCATTGTGCAGCAGGAACGCCAGGGGAACCCACCCACATCACCCCCATGCACGGGTCTGCTTTCGTGGGCTTATTTCTGGAGAACACCTCAGGCATCCCAGCAGATGCCTCCAGCACGTGGTGTATCTGAGCTGCTCTGCAATGCTGAGAAAACAGAAACATTTAACTGCATGCAGATTTTGTTACTCTGCTTATATTTTGAACTTGGAGAGGTTCCAAGGGAAATATGTATCTTATGTAGCATGTCTAAACTGTTCCGTGTCTCCTGTTTGCATAGCCTGGTTACAGAAACGGAGGGTAGGGAGTAAATGTGATAACTAAATATCTAAGGCGTGACTGAGTTTGATGAATTTAATACCAGGGCTCTGTCCTGCAGCCAGTGTACAAGCAAAAAATGTTTCCCGAAGCAGCTTTGTCAGGGAATAGGTGGTAAAAGCAAATCCCAGTGCATTCTTTTTGAGGGCCCCTGGTGTTAATGCCGAATCCCTCATTAAAAGTCATGTTTGCATTTGTACGAATGGCAGTTTATATCCATATAAAAATTACGGAAAAGGGAAAATGAGAATAATATGTCCTTGCGTTGAAGGAAAGCGAGGTGGGTCGCAACTCATCTCCCCATTTCCCATAACATTTTCTAGTTGTGCCAATTAGTAATTTTTTCTAAAGAATTTTTTCTAACCAGCTGAGAAATGACTGAGAAGGAGCCGACACATTCAAAGGACAAATGCATTTCGTACAGCTTGGCTCCAGCAGAGCATCAATTCGCAACCGGACGGTTCTCTGGAAGCCTCATAGGGGTTTTTTTGTTGTTTATTTAATGAGTGTAAGTGAAAAAAAATCCTGCAAAAAATTACTTTAAATTCATGCTTTCCTAAAGAAGGAAGCAATTTGCCCGCTCTACAGTTCTTTATGGCTAGGTTTCAATGGTCAGGACAAAAGGCAGAAGGAAATGACTGTCTTCTCAAGACACAGTTCTCCAGAAGGCTCCTAGCCAATGCTCAACGTTCACCCTTGCACAGTTTATATTTTATTGTTAACTGGATCAATTTTAAGGTTTTCCTGCAGGCTTTGTAAGCCTAAAAGGGATGTTTAAGGACCCCGCAGGATTGCCTGGGGTGCCCCTTTTCAGGTCAGACCTGGCTGACAAACTCTGGAGATGATGCTGAGTTCTCCCCTTGAGAGACAGGAGGGTTGGGCCAAGCCTTCACTACATTTCCTACATTTCAGTCTTCTGTCCTTTAAGCTTTCCATTCTTGAGTGAAAATGATTAATTTTTTTGCCAGCTGTGAGAAATGCAGCATTTGAAACACCCAGTTCTCCGAAGTTTTCACATCTGTGTGGTCTCTGGGGAAGGGGCTGTTGGTGGAAACGTGGAACTCTAAAAAATTGCGTTGCTCTCCTCTTTCTGGAACTGCATTTTCTAGTTGTCCACAGCTAAAACATGTTTTCATTGGTACGGATCTTCAAACTGAGCATTCGTGAATTGATTATATATAACAAAAACTCCCAACCAAACACCGCCCCCCTCATTTCAGAGGATAATTCTGGACATCAGGAAAAGTCTTCAGAAGTCCAGCTGCCTTAATCTGCTTAACATGGGGTGATGCCTTGTGTGCTCTTTGTACACTCAAAATCAAGCATCCTCTCATCAGAAAATTGCCGATCCGTTTTTTAAGCTGTTTTCCCCGTTTGTGAATGTTTTTGATAAGCATTTCGTATCAGCTACAACTTTACATTCGTATCGTATGAATTCGCTTCTCCATGCGCCGTCGTTAGTAAGCGCGATGGCATTTTGGACTCCCATTGATCTCCACGAGGAGCTTCTTGCCACTGAACTTCATGGCCGTAATTCCAGGGATCTGCACTTCTCCTTCAAACTTCTGCCAAAAAAAGAATGATGAAAGGCAGCTAAAAAGACTGGCCGCCAGCAGCAGGGAAGTGACACTGCAGATCCTCCATGGGTTGTCTGAAGGTGAGCGTCCCCGCTGTCCTGGGCACGGGCGGTTACCGGTCTGTTAAAGGTTGGACTTGATGGTCCTAAAAAGGTCTTTTCCAACCAAAGCGATTCTATGATAGTGGGTGGGAGAAACTGTTTCTGGTCAGCAGTCACAGAGCTTAGAAGGGAAGAGGCATTAACTCCAGGTGGATCCAGTGCACACGGAGTGCACCTCTGGGGCTAGAAGAGCCTGGAACGAAGGCTTAAGTCATGCGTTCTTCTCCCTCGAACTGTGGGAAAGCCTGCCCTCGGCAGGGCGCCCGCAGGGTGGGAAAGCTCGCCGTGCCCTCTCTGATGCCAGCAGCTGAAGGTGGTGTGGTAGAAAGGATGACGATTTTCCTCTTTTGCCACATAATTGTGAGAGGTTTCCTGGAAGCTTTAAACACTTGGATGCTTTTCGTGGCTTTCCTTCCAACTGAGCTAGGCGCAACAGGGCAGGCTCTACCTGGCTCTGTGTCTCGCTCATGAGTAGCGAGGGAGGCTTTTCTCAAGTACTCGACATGTCTTCACTCATCCTCGGAGTTGCTCTGGAGTGCTTTGGAACTGAGGAATTTATCCAGTTTTGCTTCAGACAAGCAGTTTCCTGCCTTTTTCAGAGAAAAACACTGACCCATGTGCTTCCACGCAGCAAAAGAGTGGAGAACGTCCGGCACCTTGGGCACCCTTGCCCATGTTAGCATTTAGGCTGCCGTTCGCCTTGCGTTTTGTGACCAAACCCCAGTTTTCTAACGTCAGGCTGCTGCTGGGGAGCCACAGCACCCAGAGGCGCTGTGCATCTGGGGGGACCCCCCCTGGTCTTTCACACCGACGTGGTAGGACGCTCCTGGCTGCCTTTCGCCGGTCCCGTCGCCTGATTCTCGACCTGGGAGGGCGATGGAGTTTTCAGATAAACTCCACCTGACTTTTCCGTCGGGGGCATTTCTGGAAGGCAGGAATTGATGCAAGGTCTGTGCTGATGGACTCTGGCAGGCTGGAGTCAGCTTGCAAAGGGGGAGAGCCCCCTCCCTGCTGCCCCCGGGGCCTGCCATGAGCACGAGATGCTTTGACAGGGGTTTCAAGCTCAATTAACTCTTTAAAAAAAAAAATTCAGAGGATGTCGTTAGTGCCTCTTCCGAGGGTATTTCAGCCTCTGAATTTTCTTTGGTTGTTTCCTTTCAAGGGCCCAAGTCTCTGTCCCTGGTGGTACGGGAGGTTTACTGCTAAGGCTTTCTTGCTTTCTTTAATTTTCTGCAGTGGATGTCATTAATATAAGAATTTATTTAAACAGGGACGATACAATAATTCAACCTCTCATGTATACCTAGCAATGATCGGTGTGTAAGGAACAGGATTAAATAGTGCCAGTATTCACGGTGCTGCTGAAAGCTTTGCCATCCCCGCATGGTGTTACGTTAGGCAGCATTTTTAATGTTACTTATTTCCACATGCAGCACGTTAATGCTTCGTATTCCTTACACAGCATTTGAAGGTCATCTTCTTCCCGGGCTGAATTATCGCGCTCTGGGTCGAGTTTGCTCGCAGGCTGCACACTCAGTCAAAAGGAAAGTTCATCTCGTCCCGGGAGTGCCTGCGGAACGCTCCGTATTCGTGACTTAGGGTTATTGCCGCCGTTATTTCCTGCAGTAAAGACATAACTCTGTGTGGTTTAGCTAATTCGTGATATAAATATTGCCATTAACGATATTCAGGATACCTTAGAACAACGTAAAACCCCTCAGCTGAAGCAGATACACGTCTGCAGCTCGGTTCGGAGCAGCGGTGAGTTGGGCAAAGTATCGTGCAAGGCGGTGGAGAAGACGATGCAAACACAAATCCTGTGGCAGCATCTGGGGTCCCTCTAGTTATGCTGTAAAGCGAAGGGTCACCCAAATTTGTGTATTCTTAGCAAACTGTGAATCGCTGGGATTGCTGTGCCGCTGTCCAAGGAGGGAGTTAATGGCTAGACTGAAATCCAGGCAAATCTTCCCATTGCCCCTTGCTTTCCCTCTTCCCCCAGCCCAGAGCTCTCTTGCTTCACATGCATTACACAAATGTGTTGATCCATTAAACACGCAAAGATACACATTTGAATTAGATGTTTTTTATGTGGGTATACAGACCAAACCCCACTCCGTCATACGTCCTTGGTGTACTGGGCAGGTTCTTTCTTTTAGACTGGTACTGAATTTTTCATCTCAGGGTTGCGACCCGTGCTGCTGAAACTCGGCTGTTTGAATCCATTTTGATTAAAGAGATCAGCTTTATGATTGAGCAATGAATTGTTCTCCCCTTCTGGCGTTCGCAACATCTCACCCAAAGCTGGCAGAAGCGTGGCACAGATAGGTGGATTAATAACAGTTCTGCCTCCCAAGGCCCTTGCCTGATGAGAAGGTTGCACAGGATCTCAGCACCCTTAGGCTTAAACTGGTGCTCAAACTGTGATCTTAAATTTTGTCTGCAAATGAGTTTAAAACTAAGCCTGGTCTGGAATTGCGCGCTGCCTCTGGAGCTCATAGGTATGCTGCTGCTTTTATTTCTTTTTTTTTTTATTTCTTTTTTTAATTAACATGATACAAGCGCAGAACTATTTCTTCCCATCATGTGCAATCACCTAGTTAGTTTGAATTCTTTTCCTACCACCGTTAAGGAATGGCGTTAGTTTTCTGTGGAAAGGCAAGCAGTAGATGATGCCGTGTGCTGCCCTACCATCTCGTTGCAGCTGCAGAGCCACACGGGGAGCCGGAGCTGCTCTCTGTAGTCAACAGCAAAGTTGGCCAACATTGGAATATGGAGGTGATTAAATTGGAACTACATTTTCATGCAGAAGCACCAGAAGAACACCTGACACACAAACAGCACTTCTGCATTTTAAAATTTTGACATGTGCTTTTGTTATAGCTTGTTTCTCTCAGAACTAGTCCAGCCTACGAAACCCAGCAGCGTCCTAGAGATCATTTAGTCTGTTTTGTTCCATTCCTTAGATAACTTGATATCTTTTGCTAAAAATAGAGCCCATGAGAATTTTGGGTTTTCTGTTGTCTGGACGTGCTGTGGCTCCCAAGGAGACCAAAGCCCAGGCGCGCGCTCCATCGCTATCCAAGAGGTTGCCATGCCTATCTGATAATCCTGTTTTTGCAGCTGGATCATAAAGTACTGCCAGTTTAAGACAGTAATCTCTTCAGTGTACAGTTTTGAGCCTTTCCCCATGGGAAGGGAAGGAAAAGGGAATGTAAATTTAGTTTAGAAACCGGTAAAGCTCAAGCAAGCGCCTCTCCAGTTTGTAGGAGTGGGCAATGCTGTCTCTTTCAGCTGAAGATGAAATGATGGGAAGCTCTCCGAGGAGCTGAGCGTAAGCAGGGTGGGGAGGAATAACCTTCCATCGTGAATTACAGCTTAGAGCCTGCCCTAGGAAAAGCCCAGGGCCGCGTTAGCAAGACATCGCCTCTAGGACGGAGCAGCCGTTGGGTTGCCCACACCTCCAGGACACCATCTGCAGTGGGGACGGAGCCTGCTGTTGTTTGAGCCCTGTGGCACGGGTACAGAAGACCTTCGCAGGCTTCCCAGGACTAACCTAACTGATAAAAAAGAAATTAAAAAAGAAAACAAAACCATCCCTGAGACGTAGGGTAGATAAAGTGGGCTGAGCTAACACAAAATAGGCACTATTAAAGCTTTTTTAGCTATGATGTGTATAGTCAGTAATCAGGGACATCTGTTTTTCTCATGCTCTGATTACCATCTTGCATTCTACAATCGGCAGCTTCAGTTTTTACAGAGACACAAGAATTTACTGGTTCCCTTCACAGATTTGGTTTTTTTTATCATCGCATTTTATCTTGTTGACAACCTACCGTAGTTACTGTGTAGTGGTACCCAAGACCAAGTTATGTCTGAGTCTTAACAGCAGAAAGCCAATAGCAATATATCGTCATATCTATAGCAATGTACAGTAGCATCTACAATAATGCTGTCATCGGCCATTCTATCTGTCTAGCCCCTGAATTCCCAACAGCAGCGAGAAGAATCAAATACAAAACAGTCAGCAAGTGCTGACTCTTTGTCCCCGGATGCTCGGGTACCGGTTACCCCTTCGTAACACACGTAGCAGGCCCGTCGAATATATCTCCTGCTGCGTGTTACTTTGCGTTCTTTCTTCAATTCCCCTGGGTTTATAATCTGAACGGATTGATGATGTAGATTCTTTAAAATTGCATCTTCTTATGGAATAGTGAACTAGTATTTGTCTTCGCAGTACTTGCTTTTAAATGTATGTTATGTAGCAAATACTTTTACAAGTATCTCCATAGGATGACAAATACCTGTAAACAAACCTGAGACAGCAGGAGGAACAGCATTTCCCACAGCAGCCATTCCTTGTCCACGTCTCATCTGCTTCTCTGCTCTTTGAAAGAAGAGGCTGTTTCTAAAGCAAGGCTTTGGCTCTGGGCTGCAAGCGGTGCTCTGGCTGGTAAATGCAGGACAAGGCTGCATCTCGCCATCTCTGAGCTGTCGCAGTCAGTCCATGGCACAACTGCTGAAGATTATTAGAGGAAAAAACCCACCAGAAGTCTCCACTACCAGTAGTTCAGTATCTATATACTGGGCGTTTTTACACTACAGCTGACCCCCGCTGCTGGCAGTACCCCCCTGCGGTACGTACCTTACCAGAAATGGCTCCAGTGAAAGTTTGGCAGGTCCTCGTGGAAGCGCCCCAAGCCAAACACATTGGCAGTCTCCTGTAGTATTTTGGGGGATGCTGTAATATTCTGGGGGTGTTGGGCCATTGGCACAGGGCCTCGTAGTCTGTGTGATCACAGCATTCAGCTGGTCCGTTGCTGACAGAGCAGCAAGGAACGGTGACTAAAGCAATAGCAGCAGATTTTGTCTTTGACTCACATTTGTAAGGCCAGAAAACGTCTTTGCAGCCGTGGGGAGCATCTGGGAATGATGCTGAGAGGTTTCCAGCCTTTGTCGCCTCGGCACAGCCCTCCTCTGTTACTGCCATGGTTCATCCAGGCTGCTCATACTTTTTTTTAATCAAAGTTGAGCGTTTCGAGTTGTGAGGAGCACTGTGAGCACCTGACGAAGACGTGTGACTGAGTGTTGAACCGGAGAATGAAGGCAGAGAGATGGAAAGCTCCGTAGAAAACAGAGCGTTTCTGGGTTTCTGTATAAGCTGAGGGCCTCTGAGCTGAGGCTTGTCATTTAGAACTGAGGTCTTGACTCTGTGATACATGGTGCTGTGGCGGTGTCGGCCCGGTGGTCACTCAAAGAAGCCAAACTGAGCATTATGAGAGAAATAGTGATTTAATAAGAAAAGAGGGAAGAGAGGTCTCTCTACCCTTAGGTAGATCCATGGCTTGTGTGTACCTTGGATACTGTGTACAGCCTCTTTCTCCACCTCAGATCATCTCTGGTCGAACTAGAGAAGGTTGGAAGAAGAGTGAAAAGGGTAATGAAGGCTTTTAACAGTGTCCATACAATCAAATAAATAAGCTTCCACTCTTTCATCTAGAAAAGAGGCAACCGAGCACTGATGAGCAAGATCTGTAAGACCACGAGTAACATGAAGACCTGAGGACAGACCAGTTGTCCACTTCTTCTTCCAGTCCAGGAGTCTGGGCGATGGGAATGAAGCTGCTAGCAGGCGCCAGGTTCAAAGGCCCACCAGCATGGGAGGGGACAGACCCATGGTCTGGCCCGGGCGGCCGTCACTGCGCCCGTGTGCGGGGCCTCCGCCTGCCTGGCTCACCACGCGCCTCGCTACCTCCACGGTCATCCTGGGGGCCACGGGTGCAAACTCGGCCCCGGAGCTTCCCTGGGGAAATACATCATTTTATTTTCAGGTGTCAGAAACCAGCCTGCACTAAATCAGCACACCTCCAAAATTGTTGAGCCTCATTCTGTGTGCCTTTGGGCTCGGCTACAGAAAAGAGCTTGGGCTGTCTGATGAAAACTGCATTTTCTTTCTTTTTAGGTCTAGGTGCTGCGGTTCAGTGCTTTACGTGAAGCGCGGTGTTGAGGAATACCGGCCTGCGAGAGCCATTGTAGGCTTCCTCCCACGGGCTCCGTGCTCCCCGCTGTTACCAGGGCTCACTAAACACCAGTCCCTGTATTCCCATCCCCGTACTGGTGCTCTTTGGCGGGAATTGCCTGTGGGGCGGCAGCTGGCGGGGGCTAAAGTTCAGCCGACAGCTTGTGGGAATAGGGAAATGCTCATTAATTGGGGTGATACCTACCAGCTGGCAGGCGCGCGTGCACGTACGTGGCAGCAATCAGGTTTAAAGCACTGAGGTGAAACTTAAGGATTTGAAGAGTAATTGGAGAGTGTAAAGCTCATTGCCCGGGCTGCGCTTGCCCGGAGTAGCCAGCTCTCCTTCCCCTGCTCAGCCCTTCTGCTTGCCCTCCGCTTGCCAGGTCACACCTGCAGTGGCCTGAAGGTCGCCCTGCTCTCCGAAGCTGCGAGAGCCCGGGGTCTGCTCTGGGACAGAGATCTGTAGGCTCTGCTTTGCTGTGCTTCTGCACCTCCTTTAAACAAATGTGGTTAGAAAGAGCTTAACATGCCTCGGGTACGTCTGATGAGCCAGGTGGAAAGAAAGTAAAATTAAGGAAAGGGAGGAAAAGGAGCATGATAAAAGATACTATAAACCTTAGAATCAGAATGGTTTGGGTTGGCAAAGCCCTTTAAGCTCCCCCAGCCCAACCATTCCCCTACCCCTGCCATCCCACCCCCAAACCCTGGCCCTCAGCACCGCCTCTGCCCGGCTGTTAAATCCCCCCAGGGCTGGGGACTCGACCCCTTCCCTGGGCAGCCCCTTCCAGTGCCTGACAACCTTGAAATGAGCTTATTGGAATCAAACCCCTCCGTGTGTTGGCGTGCACCAAAAATGGGGAGGCTTTCCCTCCCAGGAGCCTGGGGTCCTGTGCTAAATGGTTGTAGCTGCCGAGGAGCTGTGCTGCCACTTCTTCTGTCGCGTATTTTTTCTGAGTCTTTGTATAGCCGAAAGGCCTGGTATTTTGATAAAAATGCATTTTACAGACAAATATACTTAACTTTATTACTTCTCATTGATAATTGTAAGCTTGGGAGAGAATTAATCAAGATTAGATAAGAGCAACCTTATAATAATGGATTTTGAATGTCCAAATGATCCACAGTCCCAGCAATTTTCTAAAAGGATTCCAATAAAAGTCTTGTTAAATAAAGCTACTCACAGCTGTGGAACACGGAGCTGCAAGCAGGTCGATACTAAACTGATGCCGGAGTGGGTGAGATTGCCCGGGAGCGCAGAGCCGCTGGCGGGGGCCGAGGTTTGAGGCTGGCAAAGGCAGCGACCCATCGCGGCACTGCCGCTTGAGTGCGGGCGGGCGAGGTACAGCGCTTCGCTTCGGCTGCAGGAGACCTCCGCAACGGTTACGGGAGGGGTCGGGGCGTAGCGAGGGAGCGGCTGCGTGCTGCATACAGGTTAGCAGGGGCTGCTGCTACAAAGCCGTATCACCTCCCATATCGTGTTCCATGCGCTCCTTTGCAGTAGGTCTTTGCCTATCTATGAGCTTTTGCCGCTGCTACTTGAGGCAGGGTTAGATGCAGGAAATACTGGAAGAAGGATGCGATTCGGGACGGTAATTCTGCCTGGCCCTGCTCTCGGAAAGAACCCATTGCCTACAGGTTGGCTGAACAGGCTGCGGCAGAGCCAAGCGCCCGACCCCGTTCTAAAGTCCCTGCTGAGCTTGCTCTCTGTGGGCCGGGAGCAATTCCTGGTAATTAAGAAGGATGGCAAAAGCTGTCTTAGGCGTGAGCATTTGTTTGTGAAGCGGTAGGGACAGCCCTGTGGCCCCTGGGAGATTTAGCCCCCCGGTGCTTGTTTGGCATTAGTCTTGGATTTCTGCCCAGTTGAGGCTGAAAACGGGTTAAAAACCTGTTCAAGTGGGCAAATAGGTAATGTCACTGATGCTGGGTGAGATAACGGGAACGTTTCTGTGAGATCCAGCTGATGAAGGATTGAAGGCTAGAAGTATTTGCGATGCCAATCCATATGTATTTATGTAAACTAGAGCTGGCCAGATGCGCCTGATTTCTTCCTTTGGTAAGATCTACATTTGCTGCAGATCCAACGTGCGAAGGCTGGTTTCAGGTGTTTGGTTTGGTGCTGCTCAGCGTTTTGACTTCCAGCACTTAGCAGAAGGCAGGATTAGTGTGGGCATGGGTCAGCTGTAGGTGTTTGAGATCCAAAAATAGCTCTCAAACGCTCCGGTGGTACAGTTTGCAGATGATGGGAAGAATATTGGAGTTTAGAGGATCCAGATAAGGATGAGGACACAGTAGTCGCGTTGGTCTCTTAAATCTGGTCAAATGGTCTGTGATACACATGGTGTCCCTTACGCCCTTTGGCTCTTTTAGCGGCAATTCACTTCATAGGAAGATTAGATCTGTGATAATCTGGTAACAGGAGCCCTGTTTAAATGCGTGCTCTACAACGAGCATTGAACATCTGAAATGTGAGGCTGGGGGTCCCTCCCCTGCAAACCTGACTTCTCCTAGGCAGTGATGGGAAAGCATGAGAAGTCACAGTTTTGAAGGTGAGGCATTAGCTGCTTTTCTCAAGGAACTTCGGTTAAGCCTGTCCTGAAAGGCCAACATCTTCATGTTGAAAAAAGAAAACCGCCTACGCCATTCATCGCTTCTTTATTGCTTGGCCATGAGGTGGGCGATGTTAATTTAATTTGACAGAATTACCCGTCCTCCGTGGCACAGAGTTGCTTATGTTTTAAATCCAGTGCAGGGGAGGACTGCGTGAATACATCTCGGATGAAATTATTTTCCCCCAATGACGTTGATTTTCCAACCTTGGATATTTTATGCAATTGAAGCCACAATGACAAAGACCCCAGTAATTCCATCTGGGAGCTGGAGCTGATCCTATAAGGAAAAGCAGCGTTCCCAAAGGCTTGGTCTTGTTGCACCTGCAAGGGAGAGGGGCAAGGCACAGCGTGCCGCGAGTGTCTGTAGGGCTTGGGGCTGGAAACCACAGCGGAGCCGCCATGCCCGCACGTTTGCCTGCCCCTTGGGCTGCTCACAAGACTCAAGTTGACTTTCAGCTTGTGTGGGTTCTTACCTCGTCCTTTATCTCGCTTATGTACTAGGTTTTTCTCTTAGATGTTTAATATGTAAACCCCTTCGAAACGTTGCCCCTTCCTAATCTCGTGCTAGCCAGAGAGCGATTTGAATTGCCATGGGCACGAACTGAACCATAAGAGGTTTCAGTTGAATATGTGGAGGAAGAACTTGTTGACTGTGGGGGTGCCCTGGCCCAGGCTGCCCGGGGGGCTGTGGAGTCTCCTTCTCTGGAGATCTTCAACCCCTGCCTGGGTGCTGTCCTGTGCCCTGTGCCGCCTGCTCTGGGTGAGCCTGCTTGGGCAGGGGGGTGGCACTGGGGGAGCTCCTGAGGGCCCTGCCAGCCCCTGCCGGGCTGGGATTCTGGGATTTTCACTGCTTTTGTGTACGTTTTAGCTTTCTTGCATTTTTTACTGGCGGGTTTTAGTTGTCTATGTCATGCCACAAGAATCACAAGGAAAAACCTCTCTGAAAGGACGGTAATTCTTCCCTTCTTTCCTAAATAAGAACCAAGCGTCCTTCCCATGTTGATGTTTTTGGCAGTGCCGTTGCTGCACACTTCAGTAGGCGTGCGCATCAAGAGGCCTCTTCGGATTAATGAATGTGGTGTTAATCAGCGCTACGCTGTTGCTGCACACTTCTCCAGTAGGCGTGCGCATCAAGAGGCCTCTTTGGATTAATGAATGTGGTGTTAATCAGCGCTACGCCGCCCGAGTCTGCGGATGCTGGGGCTGTGATGATGCTCAGGGACAGGGACGGATGAGAGCAGAGCAGATCCTCAGCACTGCTGCTGGTGTCCATCAGCTTCTGGCTATTGGAGGCTTGGTGATGCCCCAAGCTGGAGGAGGTGTCCGTAGCGGTGCAGTATCTCACACTGGTTTTCTCTTCTTCTCATTTTTGTTTTGTAAACAGCGTCTACATTTGGCTTCTGAGGCAGTGAAGAGTCATTGCCGTAGTGTTCTGCGAAAGCACTCCTTTTCTACGCTCGGTTTCATATGCTTCTCATATGAGAAGGTGCGGTGAGGAATTACCCGATGTTCACTTCTGGACACCACTTCTTATTTTACAGACATCTGTGATGCCCACCTATCCCTGCCACCTCTTTCCAGGCTTCCCAGCCTCTTTCCAGCACATCAGAAGTAGGCGATAGCTGCCCCCCAGCCTCCAGGAGCCCTGGGGCAGGTCCCTCGCCTAGGAGCCAGATGCCCCTAACCCCCCTCCCCTTCCTTTTTGTGCACTCCTGCCTGCTGTGCCACGGCCGCGTGGCAGCGTGCAGATCAGGGAAGAAGATAGGGACCCACAGTGGTTTCCTACAGGGTCACAGCAGGGTTTTCTTCTTGGTTCTCTGTTTCTTTTCCGAATAATTTTGCCTTTTTGACCATGGCTGATCACTGGGCTGGTGACTTGTGCACGGCCGTAACCCTCTTCCCTATCTGTTGGTAAGTCAGCTTCATGCATTATTTTGCATCCATCCATCGGTACTGGATCCAAGCCCAGATCTATGTCTGGGTTTTGCAGTATCCATCGGCAGCTCCTCTTCAGCTTTACCTCCAAAAAGTTTTACGTGACCATGAAACGCTATCCCCTTCCCTTCACACTCACCTTCCCCTTCTTTTTCAGAGTGTGTGGGACAGCGGGAATCCCGCTACAGATCCCTGGATTCTTGTATGCTTTGTATTTTTTAACCCTCCTGCAGAAGAGGAGATTATGTTTTTTGCCCTGCAGCAGCTGAGTTTCTGTAAGAGCCTTCATTAAGAGGCCATGTCAAAAACTTATTGAAATTCAGGTACTCATCGCAGCGGGGTCAACCCTGTCCACGTGGCTGCGTTTAAGGAACCAAGGGATTGCCATGCTGCTCAGGCGCTGAGGAGACCTGGTATCGATTCCTCATACGTATTCCTACCTACACCCTGTTGTAGTTTTTACCGATTTGTCTGGCACCAGAAATCAAACCGAGCGCTACGCAGTTGTCTTAAAGCCTTTGGGAGTTGTCTGAAGAGCTGCATCACGTTTGCCGCCCCTTTTGCCTCCATTGCAAGGGCTGATCCACACGCTGAAGCTACCAGGTTAACAGCCTGAACAGTGGGTGTCCATGTGTGTTAAAGACGGCACGACTCGATCTAGGCAACTCCTTACCCTGTCTGTTCGCTGCACACCTTTCCTGCTG
>NW_009259528.1:1015092-1022957 GCF_000687185.1 Egretta garzetta
TTCCTTGCGGACGTCTCCTCTTCCCGTGGGACGGCCCGGGAGCTGCCGTGGCCGCTCTCAGCCGAGCAGGGGGCCTGGGCCTGATCCAGCGGCTCTGCTCTGACTTCATCCGCTGTCAGTGCTTGTTGTTCCACTTGGCATCACGGGTTCTCCGGAAGGCTTCCTGCTTCCGATGTGCTTGGAAAAGGCTTCACCAGCAACCTTCTGCCAGATGCTCCTCAAAACCTCTGGCGGGTACCACACCATGGTTTTGCGTTCCCCTTGCTAGAGTCTGTGCTCTTCTCTGGTTTTTCCTTATCCAGGTGCAATCGCCATTTTTAAAGGTTGTCTCTTTACTTCTCGTACCTTTCCGCGTTTGCTGTTCAGCCATTGCGGCTTTTTATTGCTTTATTTGAAGTCCTTTGGGGCATGGCCAGTATTTCCTCCAAAACTCTCATGGATACAACCAGACCATTTTTATGCCACCACTAATTTTTCTTTTCCCTTTCGACTTCTCCTTTTCATTCCTTTTAACAGGTTTCCTCATTTCTGTGTTATTTTCTCCTTTGAGGCTAACCGTGCGGTAGCATTAGTTTTGATGGTCGAGTCCCCAGCCCTGGGGGGATTTAACAGCCGGGCAGAGGCGGTGCTGAGGGCCAGGGTTTGGGGGTGGGATGGCAGGGGTAGGGGAACGGTTGGGCTGGGGGAGCTTAGAGGGCTTTGCCAACCCAAACCATCCTGTGATTCTATGACTTTTCACTTTCCTGGGGATGCTAAGTTTGAGTTCAGGTGACTTTTCAGGGGAAACCTTGGAAAGCAGACCTTTTGCAGTGGTCTGAGAACTGTTTTTCAACCAAGACTGTTTTAAGGAGAAGACTTCAATGTTATTGAGGCCGGTTTGGTATTCCCTGGGTCAAAGAAGGGTGACTGAGGTCTTCCAGTAATGCTGACCTTGCAGTTTCCCAGGTATCTGTACTGTGGCGCTAAGTCTTTCCAACACCTTTCTGAGATGCGGAGTATTTTCAGCTTAAAATAAGACATTGCAATTCGTGTATCTTAATTTACAGATTTTCAGGCACTCGTACAGAAAGTGCCTGCAGCTGGTCCTCATTCTGCTACCTGGGTTTGCATGGTTGGGTTAAACGCAGCTTTCAGCTCTTCCCTACTTGCCTGGGACTGCTTTTGTAGGCCATTGAGCTTTTAAGCCCCTCATGCCTAGGGGATGTATCGCTCTGAACGGAATGGGTTTGCGCTCCTGTAAGCTGTCCTCGTTCTTTGTTGTAGAAAACTTTCCAAAGAAATCTTAATTTTGGGGGCATCGGAAATGGGTGGTCGCTGTTTCTGGGAAGGAGACCTGATCTGCTGGTTAGAGGTGCACAGGGAGACGTGGCTGGAGAAGGAGCACAGATGCAGTCTTTCTTCTCAAGGTTACTCTTTATAGCTTTTCATCAGGGTAGCTGCAGAAACGTGGCAAGCTGTGGGGCTTGGGGAGAAGAATATTTGGCTTTTTTTGTGGCACAGGAACGACCGAGAGTGCTTTGGGTGTACGTTGCCATTACCTGCTTTGCTGCCTGTCAGTCAAATAGTGCCTGAAGCCATTTTTTCAGAAGGATGGTGGAAGAGAAAGTGGGGAAAAGGATTCAAAATCCAAACTAAAAGCGAGTACTCAAAACTCCCAGACCTCAGTAAAGGTGCCTTCGCTCTGTTAAAACAAGCCTGTTCCGAATCCCCGTTTGAATGCGTACTGGAAAACTCTGTTTAACTGGCCTGAAGCTTCCCTCTGGGCACACAGAAACACTCACTTTGCAAAGGGTTAAGGTGATAAAAAATAAACATTAGGGATTAAATTCTCCCTGGCCAAAATCACTGCGGCCGCTGTTGTGCCTCCCTTGCTGTGTCAACAACAGCAGGGTAAGGAATAACTCTGGAAAAACCAGTTGGCGTTGGAGTTACCGCTGCAGCTCTCGCTGTGTCTCATCTCAGGCTGATTTTTTTCTTCATTTCAGAGCTTGTGGATGTGGAGAAAACAATTTATTTCTCATTAAAGCCCTAATTCAGTCAATTCTCGATGCTTTTGCTAGTGGGATCTGGCCCACAGGCCAAATAAATTGAATTCATGGACTCGCGGGGAGCTGTAAGCACGTAACTGCTGTGGCTGAACTCGGGCTGCTCGCCCTTTGCACGTCTGTGCTGCTGTCCTGCCCTGCGCGTCCCACGTCTTGCAGAATCGAAATCTTAGGGCATAAATACGTTACAGTTCCCCAAATCAGAAGAAATAAGCGCTGCGGAGGTATGTGAAACGCGGCCGTTATGGGAGGTTAAATGTGTAATGGTAGGTGTCATTTAATGGTAGTATAGAAAAACGCACGGCAGCAAATTTCAGGGTACAGGCAGGAAGAAATTACTGTTTCAGTAAGGTCTGGCAGTTTGTTGGATCTAGTTGGTGGAGCACTTAAAGGAGGTGTGATGCCCTCTCTCTGTTTAATAAGAAGTTCAAGCTCCTGTTTATTAGGGGAGAAGCAGATCCCTGGAATTGCTCCAGCCTCCTCGGCTGTACAGGCTGAGCTGCTCGGGTTGTTGGCCCTGAGCTGTACCCTGCCCTCCCTATGGGCGAGGAGAGGAGGTTCTTCTTTGGCATCCACCTCCTCCCTCTTTCATCTTTCATCTCAACATCTGGGCAGATGCAGAAGCATCACTGCTGTGCGCTGAGGCTCGCGGGCTTCCCTGCGTCACGCCTGCCACGCTCGCTCCCAGCTCTACCTGTCCCACGTTTACCTTAAGATGTGCCGAGGCTCATCTAAATTTACCTTAAGTTGTCCCAAGGTTTATCTAAGTCTGGTTCTCCCTGTGATGGCCACCTTCTTTTTTGCCCTTACTCCTTCATACACTCTCCTTACCAACTGCAAGCAACCAAGTCCAGCTTGGATCCATGTTTTACACCTCCATGCTTGCTAGCTCACCCTTTTATGTCTTTTTTTTCCTGACAGCTGAGCTCACTGCTGGCTCCCAAAACTAAAAGCGTAGATGAAATCCTGAACAGCAGCAGTGACATTTAGCTAGCTCCAAAGTAGATGAGCAAACTTGCCAGGGTAGGCGGTCTTCGGTGCGTTTTAACCTCAATTACTGCTTGCCTTTGGGATGCAACGTCAAGTGTTATGTGAATGATGAAAAATTACTGCTGGCTGGGGACTGGAGAAATTTTAAAATCATTAATAAATGTTATTATAGGAAGAAAAAAGGCTCTTTAATATTCAGTTTTTAAACATGCTTTCTGATCACTAAAGTGCTTCGGCACAGCCGAGATGCCTCTACCACGGTTGGGCTTAAGTTAACGTTTTTCATCAAAGTCAAAATGATCTGTAATGATGGAATGATGCTTCTGCATACCAGCCAGGGATTTGTATTTGATGTATGTATTACTCAGCAGCCATTGTAGCTTCATGCCCTTTAACGACTTCAATGAACACACCAGAAACTTCTTCTTTCCCCAGACCGTCCCTTGCAGCATGTATTGGAAACCCACAAGTTTATCCAATGAAATACACAGTGTTATTTTCTTCTTCTGTATTATATATTTAACGGCTTGGAAAATAGCTTCTCATGAATCACATTAAATACGCTGTCATCCAAAGAAAATGAACATCTCCCTCCGCTCAGACAGAATGATCTTGCCACCGAGACGGGATGCTTAGAGGAGCGAGATTTGGAGGCTCAGGACAAGTGTAAATGATCTTCCCGTACGCTGAGGTGCTGCAGCCTTTGAGTGGGGAATGGGGCCCTCTCCTGCGGGCAGGCTGCTGGGCTTTCCGGGGGTGGAAGGGGGCCACCAGCACGTGCAGGCAGGATGCCTCTGGGTGTGTGGCCGGAACAAAGCTGCCCAAGCCCATGTGCTGCTGGGGAAGGGGGACTTGGCCCGCCCCGGCGTGTTGGGGGGTTTCATCTCCCGGAGGAAACAAATGAAGCAAAGAGAGAAATCGCACCTTCTTCATGTGTGCACCTTTGGCCGGGCCCTCTGGGGCTTGTCCTTCTTCCCAGCCCTGTGCGCAGATGAGCAGTGCAAGGCAGAAAACCCACTGCAACAAATGGTGCCTTAGTTTCCTTATATCCTTCTTTACTTACGCAGAAAAATTCCTTATATTTGGCTTTTTCTGTGCTTTCTGCCAATAAGCAGCTGTACTGCAGCAGACTTTATGCTCTTCGCATTGCCAGGGGCTCTGTCTACCTCCAAGGTTGGTTTGGAGCAGCAGTCTGGTGTTGAAGGGAGTCCCCGGCTCATCCCCACTCGCCACGTGTTGCTTTGATACGTGAAGCGGGTTCGGCACGTGCCAACTGGTTCCCTTTCGGTGGAGAGCTCCCATCTGTGTGCCATCCAAGTGCTGGTGGATCCAGACCTGCTCCTGCAACCCTGTGAGGTCCTCCCATGCTGACTTATGAAGCAGACACCCCAAAAAGGCTCTCAAGCATTGAGGAGTGCCTGACCCCCCCGAGTGGCTCTTGTCTGAAAGGTGCCCTCCTGTTTGCTTTCTGCCGCTCCATCCTGCCCTTTTCTCCTGGTGTGACATCCCTTCCCTTCCTTCACTGTCTTCCCCACCTCCCCAGCCCTTCCTTCTTTGTTCGTGCCATTATCCCTTTTTCCTAGCCTTATCTCCAGCTGTTGGCACCATCAGCCCGAGGGCGGGCGGCTGGAGGCTTTGGTCCCTGAGGGCAGCCTGGGGGGATGGAGGTGACCTGGCTGTGGGCCACGCGGCCTGGAGGGACCACCCTGGAGTTCTCACCTGTCTGAGCAGAGCGTTTGAACCAAACACCTCGGTGCCGAGCGAGAGGAGAGGTTCTCCCCAGAAAGTGAGGGGGGACAGGATAGATGTTGGCGCCTGGGGAAGGGTGGTGGAGGAGAAGGTTTCTCTCCCGGTCCCAAGTTCAATGGTACGTGGAGAGGCCAGCCATTGCTGACTGTGCTTAGGAAAATATCAAGGCGGCGATGTTTTTGAAGTTCTCAGGGCGCTTTAAGGCAATGTCATACCTCCTCCTGCTTTCTCATCGGATGAATAACAAGACCTTGTTTTCAAAAGGCATAACGCTCAGCCCTCCTGTTTCATAAGTGGTATTTTGAAATTGCCCTTTTCCATTTCCCTGCCGAGGATCCTCGGTATCCAGCGGTACTGCTGCTGCTTGACTTCTGCTTTACTCAGACTCTGGTTGTGCACTGGTTTCCAAACAGCAGCGAGGAACGTCCCTTCCCAGAGATCGGGTCAGTTCAGGAAGACGTAGGCACAGAGACTGGAAAAACAAAGCAAATGGGCTAAATCATGACTGGACGTCAAATCTTACACGGCAGTCAGGCTACGCGGGAGCAGAACTATCACTAAATGATATATGGCGCTAGGCACAGGGTGGGGAGGGAACGGGGGTGGGCAGGAGAAGCTTTTCACGGTCCCAGAGCCGATTTGCCCATTGCGTGGATAGCGAAAACCCTTCCCCTGGCAGACCCATCCGTTGTACGGGCTATTTTAAAGGATTTAATCTGTGGGCTTTTTGCTAGGATCAGCACGCTGTGGCAAGGAATAAAAGATTTACTGGAGAGGAAGCTGTTTGCTAATTGCTTGCACAGTTATCTTCGTGCAGCTGGACTTGGAGCTACCATCTCTTTTTACTTGAGCCAGCAAACAGCCAGCACATGGTGCTAATTTTTGATCCCCTTCGACCTATTTGGATTTCAAGCCGCGCACCAAAGGGAAAAGCTTTGCAGTCTGTTTGTAATTTCCCCCCCAGCCGGTTGCATTCCTGGTGCTGCTTTGCTGGGGAGGGGAGGAGAGGTGCTGGAGATGCCTCCCCACCGACCCCCTGGGCTCGGGGGCAGCCAGGCACGCAGGGGGAGGCACAGGGCAATCTTGGTGGGAATAAACAAATGTAAAACAGCATTAGACTAAGGAGCATCAGCAGGAGGACCTGACGGCGGTTATCTGCACACCCACCACGAAGTCTGGATACGGGGAGGGAAGAATCCCCCGGAAAGACATTTTAAATCTGTATTATTAATAGGTATTGGGTGTTATCGTCTCGTTTTAATAGGGGATGCTTGGGGTAATAAAGGTGGGGGTACCTGGGGCTGGACCGTAATCCTTCCCCAAGCCGTGTTGCAGCCCCTGCCCTGGCTACAAGTACGTGCTTATCAAGGAGGCAGTGGTTTGTTTAGTAATTATAGCCCAAAATATTAACTCTGGTGCTGAATAACATTTAATATAGACTCCCGAATGCGATTGCTTGTTAGACCTTGTTAACATAAGCGCGCTGTCAAAGCAGACAGAGGGTGAAGCAGCTCAAGCGCGGGCCGTTCCTGGCTCGCTCGGCAGAGCCGTGCCCAGCTCGCCGCCGCCGCTCCCTCGCCTGGGGTGGTTTCGGTGCCTGGAGGTCGAGTCCCCAGCCCTGGGGGGATTTAACAGCCGGGCAGAGGCGGTGCTGAGGGCCAGGGTTTGGGGGTGGGATGGCAGGGGTAGGGGAACGGTTGGGCTGGGGGAGCTTAAAGAGCTTTTCCAACCCAAACGATTCTGTGATTTTCCTTTTGCCAGCTATTCCATGCTGCTGAGCTAAAGCCGGTCAAGAGCTCAGCAGAAACGTGGCTGGCTTTCTGCTTCGCCAGCAGAAGCAAAGCTGCAGTTACATTTCTTGTTCTCCCAGGCTTTTCACTGGCAAACGCCGGTGTTTGCTGTTGAATTAATGGAGCTGTTAAAAGCTTAACAGTCGTTCAGTCTGTACAGTGATGTGTGAGCCGAAAGAAGAAGCTGTAGCGTCCCAGGATTTTCTCCTTCCTGTCAGTCTGGTTGCTCACGGCTTTTAGTGATGGTGCTTTTCCACCGGCACGAGCGAGGACTGCCCTGTCCCAGGTGCCCTGCGTGGCCCAGGTACCACCAGCAGTAGATCCCTCATGTAAAGACAAGGACCAGGGCAAGCGTATCTGGTACTAATGAGAGAGCAGCTTCTGTGCTGTTGGGGTTTCTGGTTGCTCGGTGTTCCTAGCGCGCCACCACGGCACCGTGTGGCCTTTTTGGCTTTCTCAGAACGCCGTTACTCAAACTCGGGCCGGGCAGCAGGGCGTTATTGCAGGCGGCAGCGATGGACCACCTCCATTCCAGAACCATGTGCAGTATTTCGCTGAATTCGTCGCAGAATACGGTGCAAGGTAACAAAACCTTCACTCCTGCTGCTGTACCTGGGCGAGTTCGTGCTGACCGAGGTTTGTGTGCCTGGTGGTTGCAAACCCAGGGGAATTTTAATTTAAATGGGAAAACCCCATTTTTTTCTGCTAACGTCACAGAGAGTAACTAAAGGTCTGGTGTAAACCAGCATTTCGAGCTTGTGGTGAAAAGAGAGAGAAGGTCAAGGAGGTGGTGGCAATAGGAGTTGCAGTAGCCGGGTTCAGAACACATCGCGGCCCTGTCGTGGGAACAATGTTCTCCATTACAGCTCTGGCAGGCGGGTGCTCATCCGTCTCCCCCTTCGCCTCAGTGGCCTTTTCACGGTGAAACAAATATCCCGGCTGGAGAAGGGGAGCGGCAGCCCTGGAGCCTTGCACCCCTCGGGCCAGGGTTGTGCCCTGGCTCTGCCTTCCCCTAGTTAGGAACGTGCAGATACCTCGGTGGTGTGATTATTTCCATTTTACTGCATCCTACCAGGGCTGTTGCCACATCCCAGAATCCCAGCATCCCAAAATCCCAGCATGGCCGGGGCTGGGAGGGCCCTCGGGAGCTCACCCAGTGCCACCCCCCTGCCCAAGCAGGCTCACCCAGAGCAGGGGGCACAGGACAGCACCCAGGCGGGGGTTGAAGATCTCCAGAGAAGGCGACTCCACAGCCCCCCTGGGCAGCCTGGGCCAGGGCTCGGGCACCCTC
>NW_009259528.1:1023011-1027200 GCF_000687185.1 Egretta garzetta
CTCTTGGCCCTTTGTCCTGGCGCTGGGCACCACTGGGAAGAGTCTGACTCCCTCCTGGTGACCCCCAGCCTTGAGCTATTTGTAGGTGTTGATGAGGTCCCCTCTCAGCCTTCTCTTCCTCAGGCATCACGCGTTACAGGCTCGGCTGTCATTGATTTTACACTCTTCATGGAATTCTTTATTCCATCGCTTTGCTTAATGTTACACAGTCCAAACATTCATCCTTCATTTGCGTGCTCGTCCTTTTGCTTAGCAGGATGAGATTGCTGCTAATTCTGCTAATATAACCACGATGTCTAAAGCTACTAATAACACCATGGAAAACAGAAAAGCTTTGCATTACTTTGCTTTCACGTGAGCAGCCGCGGTTTTGCTTTTCCTTTGCATTTCTGGGGTTTGTGCCATCATCTCAGAACACATTTTAAGTTTGCGTATCAAAAGCCTCAGTGAGCAGCTGTGAGCTTCAGTAGCAAAATAAATTCAAGACACGCACCTGAGCCGTCTCGTACGTAAAGAAGGAAAAACACATGGCAGAGCCGCTTCCGTAAAAGCTACAAAGCAGCTCGAAAAAAAGGCAGGGCCCTCCCCCCGTGATGCATCCCAGGGGCGGCTGCATTGGAAGGGAAGATCCGGGAGCCGGGAATGGGACCCTGGGGATCCCATTAGCTCCTGCAGCAAACGCTGTCCGCTGGAGCTGTACCGCAGTTTTATCCGTACCAGGGCTGAGAAAGGTAGCGCGGGGATATTTTGGTTCTTGTTACATAAACCCCACTCATCTGTTCTATGCTATGTGCTGCTTTAATTAGGCTTTTCAAGCAATAAAAAGCGTCTTGCCAGAAAGGCGTCCCTGGTCAATTAGGTACGCCCAGGGAAGGCGTGGATGGCGCTTTGCTCCTTGGTATTGTTGGTGTTCAGGAATTAACGCGGCCCGCGGTGCAGAATTGTAAGGGAGAGGGTCTGGCTGTGTAAATGCATTTCCTCATGGCTTCACGCTGATCTGTCCGGCTGAATAAGCTTTAGGGGGAGTTGGCCCTAGGAGCTGCTTTTGCAGCTAAATAGCCAGCTAGCACCTACGGCTGGGAAAAAAAAAGCAGTAATACAATGATTTGTTACTTTTCAGAAAGTATCATTAATTTTGATATACAGGAACAGCTCTTTAAAAAAACTTAGTGTCTTCCTTACAAAGGCGTTCTTGATAACTCAGAGTGGAAAATAGATTTCTTGGACCTCTATGATGTTGTCCTTTAGAAAAAATCAGTCGATGAAGCTGAAACGCCTGCTCATTTTAGGTCTTTTAGGATCAAGATCTGTTGCAGAGCTCAGTGAGAGACCCTGGAGTAGGGATGGAGGGAAGGAGCTCATTACTTTGTGGCTTGCTGGGAAGTTAAACCTTTAAACCATCTTTTTTCCCCCTTTCCATGGCTGCTGGAGGCCTGCGGAAGGGAGAGGGAACCTTCCCCTCGGCTCTGGGTGCTGGCACCACCTTGGCTGGGAACGGTGCGGTGAAAGAGCCAGTGCTTGTTTCGGAGGTGAAGATGGGCAGGTCTGCCCGAGGATCGGTGGGTTCAGGAGAGCGTAGCGAAGTCGGAGCAAAGCTTTCTACCAGCAGCAGCAGCAGCGATGCTTTCCTCCTCCTTTTCCAGGGGTATGAATACATAGTGCTTTATAGCTCCACAAATTACTGCTTATAAAGTGCTTCGGCTTCCTTTTTAGAAAAGGCATTACGTGTGCATTTCTTCTTGTTACTTTAACAAACAGACATTACCTGGCAGCCCCGTATCCTTAAAGTGATATTTCAATAGAGTATAAAACCTCTTTTGTATTTTCCACTCATTCCTAAAATATTCAGCCCCATTACTCTTTAGGATACCGACCGCCAGCTTTAATCATTCATTTAAACCTTTACCCCCTATGAATAATCAAACTAGTTCTAAACTCCTGCAGGTTATCTTAAAAGTTAACCCCCAGTCCTGCCCTGCAGGTTTGTGGTTTTGTGCCTGCTCATGGCATTTATTTTCCTACTGACTAGCCAAGCCACTCGACTTCCCAAGATCGTTTTTCAGGGCGAACACCAAAACGTGTATATTTTTCGGATGAGAAGTATGAAAGAGGCTCTTTGAGCAGCAGAGCTGTCAAAGGGATGCTTGTCTGGTCTTGACGGCTTCAAGAAACAGAACAACTTGCGGGACGTATTTATACCGTCGTTACGGATTCTTCCATGAGGCTCCTGGCAGTGTTCCTGGTCAGACCCCAGGTATTGCCGCCTGGGATTTTCCTCTGCTTTTAGGACCTTCTCTCTTTCCACCCCAATACCCCTCAGTCCCATGCAGTTCTCCTGGCCCGGTTTTGTTTGCGATGAGCAGAGCAGCTCCCCCCTGCCCAAACTGCAGACCCTGCTGCGGCCCCACCTGTATTGCAGGGCGCTGGTTTCCCCGCCGGGGGGGTCTCTGAGATGCTTCATCTCTTCATCTTTTCCATTGGTTTTTTGATGGTTCCCCAAGCTGGCCTCTTCGTTTATCAATGCCTTCCCTTCCAGGTTAGGTCAGTATTAGGACACCTCCTTGAGCATGGTATATTCAGTTCCCTGGTTCTTGGGCTCCTTTAGGCGACGAGCTAGTACCAACCTGTAGGTCTCTGTAAGATGTGAATATATTCCTGTGCTCATTACACTGAGACACAAGGTTTCTTGGTAATGTTTTTATGATCTTGGCGTGCCAGTGAGGTGAGGTGTCCCAGGCTGAATTTCTCCCCTCCATGAGAGGTTTGGGTTGTTTTCTCCTTTTCCTATTGCAGAGAATTGGAGACATTTTGCTTCAACCCCTCTTGCGTTCCTTGCATTAAATTAGTTGTTTGAGCAACTAGATTTTAGGCTTCTGACCTGCATTAGACCCTGGTTGGTTTTCCATCCATCTCACCCAACTCACATCATTCTCCCTCAAACTCAAAACAGTACTTGAAAGTATTTCTTGTGGCTTCCAAATTGTCCTGAACAGATTATTCCTAAACTACTTTAAGGACCTATTTCAGCTTTCATCATTTATGTGGACTTTCAATACTATAACGAATACAGTTTCTTAAGTAGTTTGTGAACTCTTGCTCATCTAAGGTAAACTTAATTAAAAACCTAGAAAACCTTCTGTAGCACAGGAATGTAAGAAGAGTAGAGCTGCACTTACACAGAAGGGAATACGAGATGACATAGGGAAGGTGCTGTAAAATAGTTAGCTTGAAAAGAGCATAATAGGGAATCTAATTAGCAGGCTTTGTAATACAAATGATGTGGATGTTTTGAAATTCCAAGGAAAAAACCTGATACAATTAAAGATTTTCATAACGCTTAATTAATCCTTGTCACGGCTTCTCATTAAGGCCAAGAAGTTGTGAGTCTTGAGAAGAGGACTGAGATACTTTTGGGGGGCAATAGGAAGATCGGGAATTAGCCAGATAAAACCAAATGACAATATATATCCTTAGCAAACACTGTGGGCCTTAAACCAATAAAAACACCCAGGCTGGGGTTACTCCTGAGTAATTTGTTAGGAGGCATGCAGTTATCTTTGAAGCGTTGGGTGGAGGTGGTTGCTGGGGCAGAAGGTTGGATTACTCGGTTCACTCTTCTGGCAAGAAAAGTCCTGGGATCCTACGTAGTATCTGATACAGATTATTGTCCTTAGCTCTGGCTGATAGATGTTGTCAGATTTTAAGTGCAAGGGTATTTTAAGTTGTAAGCCGTACGATGGAGGAGTAAGGTTGAAATCCTCTTCATTGAAGTCAACCAGCGTTTGGCTTGAAGCTTTACACGGGCCTCAGGGCTCGCACGAGTCGGCCAAACTCCCATTGCCATTTCTTTATGCGTATTCATTCCTCTCCTGCTGCCGTACCGGATTTTCATGGGGCGGACCATCCACAGCAACAGAATCAAAAGAGGCAAGACCTCCCTGGGGCAGGCGCTGGGGGAGCTTGGCCTAGGACCAGCTCTTCCTCTGAATCCCACGTCCGAACGGTGGGGACAGCCAGCCCACAGCACAAATGGGAGAGGTCTCCCCGCGGTGTCCTTCAGACACCAAGTTGCATCCCTTCCTTCAAGGAATAGTAACAGCATAACGTGGGCACTGGGATTAATTGATCCTTTTTTAATTTTTTCTTTTAAATAGACCATTTTCTTGACTCCGCAGAGCCCAATCACTTC
>NW_009259528.1:1027222-1029236 GCF_000687185.1 Egretta garzetta
ACGTTCCCCAGCATAACATACCAAACCCACATTCACCAACAGGGAATTCTGTTAATTAGAATTAAATATCAACGGGGTTATTCTATTTACTGGTTTCTAACTAAAGATGAACAGCAAGTGTAGTGATAATTTCCATTTCTACAGTACACCTGCGGTGTTTCATTTTGTTTCCCCCGGATGTCTTCATAGCTACTGTTACTGCCCCTAATATTTGGTTCATTGACTTTTTCATAATAGAGCTGATTTTATTCTGGTGGAAAAGAGCAGGGTTTCTTAATAACCCTTTCCATCACTTTCTTTTCTCAGTCATATCTGATCTTACCCCGGCGCGTTTCATTCCTATGCAAAGTCTGTGCAGCTCCTTGGGACGTCCGGGGTCTGCACAGTTCAGCGCAGTGGAAGCAGAGCTACCTGGAGAACTTCCCTGAGCCAGTAGGGTGCCCTGGTTGCCAAGAAGGCCAGTGGTATCCTGGGGTGCATTAAGAGGAGCGTGGCCAGCAGGGCGAGGGAGGTTCTCCTCCTCCTCTGCTCTGCCCTGGTGAGACCCCACCTGGAGCTCTGGGTCCAGTTCTGGGCTCCTCAGTTCAAGAAAGATGAGGAACTCCTGGAGAGAGTCCAGAGGAGGGCAACAAGGATGATGAGGGGACTGGAGCATCTCCCCTACGAGGAAAGGCTGAGGGAGCTGGGCTTGGTCAGCCTGGAGAAGAGAAGGCTGAGAGGGGATCTCATCAACACCTACAAATAGCTCAAGGGTGGGTGTCATGAGGATGGAGCCAGACTCTTCCCAGTGGTGCCCAGCGCCAGGCCAAGGGGCCATGGGCACAACCTGAAGCAGAAGAGGTTCCAGTTGAATGTTGAGGAAGAACTTGTTGACTGTGAGGGTGGCCGAGCCCTGGCCCAGGCTGCCCAGGGGGGCTGTGGAGTCTCCTTCTCTGGAGATCTTCAACCCCCGCCTGGGTGCTGTCCTGTGCCCCCTGCTCTGGGTGAGCCTGCTTGGGCAGGGGGGTGGCACTGGGTGAGCTCCCGAGGGCCCTGCCGACCTCTGCCATGCTGGGATTCTGTGTGTCCTTGGTGTCCTCCCCACAGAGCTTGAACCTGTTAGTAGTCACCACCGAGACCCATGCCTAAACAGCAGCCAAAACCAGTTCTTTAAAGAGTAATACAATCCTGAGACGCGCCCCTGAATCTCTTGTTGAATGTTTTATCCATTTAGTATGAAAAAGTGGTTTTGTAAGTCTGCAGCAGCCTGGATTCCCAAAAATGACCCGGGGCCAGCTGGTACTTTGAGTACTCTGAACGTGCAAACGGTGTGCAGCTTTCAGAAGGAGGCGGGCTCCTCTCACGCAGAGGGCAGATGCCCTTGCCGGTACCCACGGCGTGTGCCGGCGAGTCGCCCGCATCGCCAGGGGGCTGGGAGGCGCCTTAGAGGCGACGTGCGCGGGTGCAGCATGCTCCGGCCAGGTTTCTCGCCATCGCTAGTTCTTTAACGACAAATAATCCCAGGTCCCCAGGCAAGAGCATCTCCTGCTTTAGGCGCTCGGGTGCAGTCGTGCCAAAGCGTTGGGGATTTCCTTGCCTCCCCTCCTCCGCGTTAGGCACGGGGATGGGGTCTGGTGCCAAGGGGGAGAGGCTGGGGTAGGTAGAGCGCGGTGAAGCGCGCCCTTCGCCGTGGTATCCGTGGCAAAGCAGAGGCTCTTCTTTATTGAAAGATCATGTAAGGAATTAATGTTACTTAGGGCCTGAAAAGAGCCCGAGTACTGAGGCGGTCGATGCCGCTGAAGAGCAGTTACCCTCGCCCCCCCCCGGGGAGCGGCACAGCCCAGGAACGTCGGCGCCGTGGAGCTCCGTAATGCCGGGAGTACAGCTGCTTTGGGTGGCCCTGAAAAGACGAAATCTGGATCCGCCTCTCCAGGTCGCAGCAATGCGCTGATCATTCCAGGCACTCACAGGAGGGCACGCTTGACCTCTGCTTTAAGGAGCGCTCCCGGACGGGCAGCCTGCCGAGGCGGGTGGA
>NW_009259528.1:1029364-1031783 GCF_000687185.1 Egretta garzetta
CGCGTCCGCCCTGCCGCGTTGCGCGTAGCGCCGCGCTCAGCACCGGTGTCCAAGGTCGCTCAGCACTCCAGCGCTAGGATTAGTATTAGGCCTGCTGGAAGTTTTTTGCCTTTTTTTTTCCTTCTTATTTCTCCTTCATTCTTGCCTTGCTCCCTGTGTTCCAAGAAAAGCCACAGCTCTGGCCCAAGAACGCAAAAAAAATTTAATATTTTCTTCTGTTTCTGTGGCTATGTTTTCATTTTTTATTGCTAAACATTATTTTTAACAAACTGCCCCAGCTGAGGGGCACATGGATGTAAACTCTACTGGGAGAAAAGGCACACAGATGTTTATCTCTCTCTGCTGAATGCTGCGCTTCCCTGGCCAAACGTAAGCTTACCCCCCCGCACGGCGCAAGGTGGCAAAGTCCCCGGGGGCGGTGCAGGAAGGGACCTTCTGAGAGAACGGGTGGCGCGGGGATGAGGTCACCGTTGAGCCAGTGCCATCGGTGGGAGAAACTGGGAACAGAAACCTCTGAGAACGGAGAAATTAATTCTTGCTCCAGCTGTGAAACGCATCACCGCTGCGTCGCTCCGTGCCGTGTCCCAAGGGAGCCTGCTGGGGCCGTGTTGATGATTCAGTGTGTCCGGGGGGGTGCAACACCCCAACGCGCTCCTGCTGCTTGGTTCCCTGTGCTTTTTGGCATCATTTATGCGCTCTACATGACGACAGACAGGTGACTGGAAGCGGCTCTGTTCTCCCTGACGGTACAATTGCACAATATCCCTGCAAAATCAAACCCAGGCGGGAGGATGCTTAAATTGGAGTGGAAATTTTACATATCCTTGCTGCCAGAAAGGCCCTAAGGACACGAAGATGCTGCTGTTCCTTTGCCTGAGGCTTTCCCGGGCAGATAAACAAACAGTTAGTTGAATAAAATAGCCTAAAAGCTCAAGCCAGGTGCTGAATTCTGGCTACAGTGCGAGGCACTAAGAAGTTTCGGGTCCCATAACCCTGCGGGCAAGCACCTGAGCTGGGGGTGATTCGCTTGGCCACCCTTGGAAAACTTGGGAAGGCTTCGTGGAGCACATAAAAACTTGGGAAGGCGCTAAAGGCTTGCAGGGCCCTACGAGTATTGCATCTCGTTTTGAAATAATTCACCTGCCTGGGCGCCAGGCGGGGGGTGGCGCTGATTTTAAGGATTTAAAGCATCTCTTGATGTTTTACAGCTAAAGCTTTGCTGTGCAGGCTGTGGCTAAAAGGACATTTTGTGATCGACCTGGCTTTGCAGAAAAGCAACCAGCACTTAAAATCTGTGTGGGGAAGATGGTTTTCCATTAAAGCTATGCAAACTGATGCTTTATTATCAGGTGCATCTTAGCAGCTGCACCTGAAGGCCCCCCCAGCTATATTAACATACAATATATAATACTGTATAACACATCTAAATAATACTTGCATCGCTCTTTTGTAAATACTTTTTTTCACTTAAAACATTGCCGTTGCCCCCCTATTTCACTGCCTTGTTGTATGATACAGGGAAGAGGAGTAGCTTGGGTCTGAGCCTGAAGTTCAGGACTTTCAGCTGCTGGCTCCACAATAAGAAAAGAAACAGAAGAGCAAAAACTTTGTCCTTCAGCAGGCTGGGAACGCAATGACAAGGATAAAAAATTCAGATGATTAAACCCTGGAGAGGATCAATAATGCATAATCGCTATTATTTAGTGCAATAGATGGGGAAAACCTGAATTCTTGCTCTGACCTCTGTGGCGATGTGGACGGTACCCCTGCTGACGCCAGAGCAGCGCCGTGTGTGCAGAACGGGCCGGGGAAGGCACAACGGCCCTTGGAAACACGGCGCTGTGGCTTCGGGAGGAGACGCATCGAAGCCAAAACGTTGCAGACGTCTTCCAGGGGTGCAAAGCTGAGCAGGAGAAAGGTGACCTTCGGGCCTTCCTCTTGTCGGCACCGTGTCCTGTGCCCGTCTCCTGTCCCCAGCCTCCCCCCAGCTGAGTGTCCTGTGCCCCTCTGCCGTCCCCAGCCTCCCCCAGCTCCATGTCCTGTGCCCCTCTGCCGTCCCCAGCCTCCCCCAGCTCCGTGTCCTGTGCCCATCTCCTGTCCCCAGCCTCCCCCAGCTCCGTGTCCTGTGCCCCTCTGCCGTCCCCACCCTCCCCCAACCTCGTGTCCTGTGCCCGTCTCCTGTCCCCAGCCTCCCCCAGCTCCATGTCCTGTGCCCCTCTGCCGTCCCCAGCCTCCCCCAGCTCCGTGTCCTGTGCCCCTCTGCCGTCCCCAGCCTCCCCCAGCTCCGTGTCCTGTGCCCCTCTGCCGTCCCCAGCCTCCCCCAGCTCCGTGTCCTGTGCCCATCTCCTGTCCCCAGCCTCCCCCGGCTCCGTGTCCTGTGCCCCTCTGCCGTCCCCCGCCTCCGCCAGCTCCGTGTCCT
>NW_009259528.1:1031879-1039406 GCF_000687185.1 Egretta garzetta
GGTGCAGAGCACCGGGGTGGCCCCGGGGGACGGCGGCTGTGCGTGGGCTGGCGGTAAAATCCCATCGGGTGGCGGGAAGGTCTGCAGGCTCAGCTCAAGACTGGTTGCCACCTAAAACTCTGCTTTTAGTTTTCCTCTTTTGCATCGCCCTGAAATTGTGCCCTGCCTGGGACAGGGGGCAAACACTCGGGCAGGCTCGGAGCCGCGGAATCCGTGGGGTTTGTGCTGCGTCGTGAAGGACGCGCGTAGGGTCCGTTGCAATCGGAGAAATGCCTTCGCCTCCGAGACCTGGCGGCACAGGAGCGAGCAGCGGGCGGGGATAACCCAGGCGGGACACAGCCTGAGCTTTGGGCTGCGCTGGGGACTGCGTGTCCCCGGGGATGTATTTTCACCTCTGTAGAAGGGGATGTATTTTCAGAGGTTGCCCAGCTAAATGAATAGGAAGAAAACTTCTTTTAGGAAGAACTTCCTTTTTGAAAAGAAGTTTGAAATTTTTTCTTGAAATTGTTCGTTTGCTTGAATCAGTGATTCTGGTGTAGAGAGGGGTCCGACTCCTGTGATTGATTTCAACAATTCAGCCAACTTGTTATCAGAAATTAAGTATTGACCATGATGAACACTTCAGATTTAAACTTTAGTGATGATATTTCCACATCCAGTTTTGACCCGTGGAATCCCGATTCTTTGGCTTTGGCTCTCACTGCTCTTCCCTGCCTACCCAAGAGCATTTTCCTTGGGTTTCAGCCCGTGCACCCACTCACTCTCCGCTGGAGTTTCCGATTCAGGTGAATCCATTTCTCAAAGGAAATCTTTCCAGAAAGCATATGAAGTTGTGCTTTTTCTGAGGTTAATTTAACCGCTCTGTGCTTTAACCGTGTTTTTCTAATTATCTGCTGCCTTTGTGAGAGGCTCGGACCGAATCCTCATTTTGATGGGATTGCTCATCTCGAACGCGCCGTTAAAGTACTCTGCACCAACTGCAGGGTGCCCAGCACCATCTGAGACCCTCACCTGGAGAGCTCTGTCCTACCATCCGTCACTTAGGGGTCCCAGTCCTGGGCACCCCTATTTGTACCTGTGCCTCGGGGTGAAGGAGTGCCCCCATCAATATATAGAATAGAATAGAGTAGAATATAATACAGTCCAACGTACCTTAGAGTGTGAGCATGCGTATTGGTGCCTTAGAGCGTTGCTGCTTTCTTTGCATGCCAGCCAAAGGCTTGGTGGCTTCTAGGATGATGGGTGATTGCATTACGTGCTGTGACAAAGACAAACCGAAACCCCCTCTGTAACGTTTTGTTATGACAAAGTGTAAAAGTGGCAATAACCCTTAATTGTGATGTAGCGCTGGCTTAGCTGCCTTGATCGCGGTGTAGTATTTTATGTTATTGAGCAGTCTTAGGAAGCTCCCGTTACAGATCCACGCGCACTCGTCTGTTTTCATAATGTTATTTATCACACTCCTCCATGGCTGTGGTTCTTGCAGGCAGGGGATGAGATGTTCTCCTGAAATCATGCTTCACAGAAAGCGTCACCTCCAGCACCCAACACGTGCTCTTTGCAGAGGGGCGGACACGGCAATCTCCGCGTCACCTCCGTCTGTATCCGTTACTCGTGGCAGAACTGACTTTGTGGTGTACGTCCCATAGACACATTTGGCATCTCGGGGCACTCATAAATCTCTCTCTTTGAAGTCGTTAGTATCGTCACATCTTACAGAATTCATCCTGCCCCTTCAGTAACCCTCTAACACATTTACAGAGCATTTTATGCGTAACAGGAGGTGATGCTCACACCTGATTACCAGGGCCTTAGTGACATTTAAAGCGCTGCTGTGATTAGCCGTTATTAGCACATCTGTTTGTCATTAGGCGGGACAAAAGTGACTCCAAAGCATGAGCAGTGGGCGTAATCTGCAGTGCAGAAGAGCGATGCCTGCATCTAACTTCTCCTGAGCTGCCCGGCCCTTGTTAGCCCAGTTAGCTGGTACCTGGTATCATAGAATCATAGAATGTTTTGGGTTGGAAGGGACCCCTAGAGGTCATCTAGTCCAACCCCCTTGGTCGGGGGAGATGTATTAAAAACCCATACAATGAAATGACTGTTACATAACTATATTATAGATATTATATATAAACTTAGAAATAATTCTGCCTGTGTGTGTGTACATATATGTGATTTTAGATGTATATTCACATACACAACTAGAGTTGCAGGTCTGTGTAACTTGGGCTACCAGGGGGTGCCTTCGGGGGAAGGTGACTTGTTCTGGGCTCGTTAAGTAAGGCCTCTGCTCCCGTGAAGATTGCCAGCTGCGGAGATTTGTTTCAACAGACCAATTTCTAGCAGCAATAAAAGGATCTTCAGTTTACTCGAGAGGTACTAAATTGCATTTGCCATTTACCTAAGTGCATTAAGAGACCGAGCGAGCGCCTCCCTAGCACGGGCCACGCAGCATCGATTCGTTCTGGTCTTTGGGGAATAAAATATGGTGTAGCTCTTCATAAAGCACCTGTGGATCAGAGGAGGATGAGTAAGTGTTCGCCGCCTATCTGGCTCTGTGGGACGCCTGTGGGCCTCAGGGATAGGTGGTATCTTTGCAGCTATATCTGAACCCCTTGCAGGAAGGAAAATCCACTGAGCACCTTTATTGTTCACTACGTAGATGAAAAGTAGGAGTTAGCTGATGGCCATCGGTCACTGATTTGAGGCATAGTAATGTATAGCCTGTAAATGCGTCTGATGGGCCAGGGAAGGCGACTGTGCCATTCGGAGGCCGTGGTCGTACAGGCTGGGACAGATTTCCGCCGGGATTTGGGAAAAAAGCAGGAATTTGGTCCCAGGTGCCGATCAAACATGTCGGTTAAGGACCAGCTGGCCAGGATTGAGACTGAGATGAAATCTTTTATTTTTCCGAGCTACGTGTTTGCATACGATGGTGAATCCGTTCAAATTCCCTGGGAAGCAGAAGTAGGTAAAATTATTTATAGGAAGGCCACCCTGTCTTTCAGAATTACTTGAGACAGTAGAAGAAGAGGTGAATTTTAACTATTTTGCTGTCTTCTGACCTCACTCACATTGTGGTATCAGCTTATCAGCCGCGCCTTTGCTATGAAGGCTGTCTGAAACAAATACCGGTGAAAACTGGAATTTTCCTGTAAGGGATGGCTGCACTTGGGAAGAACGTTTCTGATGAACGCATGTGTTCATGGTGAGTGTCCAAGACAGGGCACTGGGTTGGTTATTGGAGTCCAGACAAAACAAATCTTATAAACTCTTTATTTCATTCATTATTTATACATCTTTTTTGAAAATACTCATTTATTGGTGTTTTTGCCAGCCGTGACCCAGCAAGTCACCTTCTAGCGCTGTGACAATCATGCACCACGCTGAATAAAAACCAGCCTGGAATCACCGGGCTGGCGGAAGTCCCCAGCATTTGTTCATTTCTGATGGAAAGCACCTGCTTTGCAAGCTTGTCTTTTCCTGCTCTCGCTGAATTTACGGGGATTTTACCGAGTTTTTAATGACTTGACATCAACCCTCATCATCGCCATCGGCCGGTACAGCAGGAGCCCATTCTTTTCAGTGAGTCCCCCCCACGCCCCGTTGGATAATATTAATTTCTTCATCTAGGATAGACCTTATCGAAAAATCAGTTAAAGCCCCTATTTTGCAGAAGATGGTAAAAAACCAGAAAACAGAGATGCCGTTCATATCAGTTGTCTCTTCCACTCTGAAGAAAGTGAAAGACACTTTTTTTTTTTTACAGAAACCTCTCATGCTAAATCTGTAGGTGATTCTTGCCCATCAGTTTGATTATAAAAGTAGCAAAGCTCCTCACAAAGGAGTTTCTGTCTTGAAAATGAGAAGAGGCATGAAGTGGTCTGGTGCCCTCACTTAGTGCTGCAGTGCAATTTTTAGGAGAAAAATTTGATTTTGCGCGCTGGAGGTTCGACAGCCTGCAAATGCCGTTGGGGTAGAAGCTCGTTGCCCAGGGTGTTTGTGTGCTAAAGGAGCAGCCAACAAAAGCAAAGTCATTTCTCGGGTATTTTTTTGTTGAGAATATTTGTAAGTATTTTGTTGGAAGTCGTTTTGCTCATTTCTGTTTCTGTAGTGGGAGATGGGGATGAAATTTAATGCAATTACTCTCTGGAAAAAAAAATAATACAAGTGCAGAGAACTTTAGAATAGTTTTGGTTAATTAAACTGTTCCTCTAAGGGGAAACTGTATTATAAACTGGATGTATGCAAGCAATGCAAATGTGTCAGCCACATCTGAGATGAAAATCCGGACCATTTGGGGTTCCACACATCCAGCTCACATGATCCGGATTCCTTTGGGCATCTGTACTTTATGCAAAGGTGATCTGTTCTGCCTGGTTTTGCAACGGGACTTTGCTTCCAAAGTACCCGTGTGTGGCATTGAAGTCTTGGAATTTATCAGAGACCTGAAAACTAGGGTTGGAGAAAAATGACTCAAAACCCTGAGGATGTAACAGGACTCGGGTCTGGAAAATCTCTCGAGGTCAAGGAGAAATGTGTCATCTGCTTTGGGAGTAGGATGGCGCCTTAATGAATTTTGCTGTCTTGGAAACAGGATAACGCGCTAAAAACGTCCCCAGTCGCTCGGTGTCGCAGGCCGTGATGTGGCCCGGGTTGCGATGCACCGACCCCTCTCTCGCTGGCTCTCAGCCTGCACCGGCTTCTCCCCATCTCAGCTGCTTTCAGGCGATCCTTGCAAAAGCCCCCGTGCTGCAGCTGCAATCCCAGATGTTCGGGATCGCAGCCGTGCGTGCTGAGTCCATTGTCCAGTGGATGAGCTTTGTGTTACTGTTTTGAAGCGTGTACCCATTCTCATGCTTTCTCATGAATGAATTTGTTTTCCTCCGCAGCTCATAACAGGTTTTTCCAATTTTGACATTTTGCTAATTACATTTTCCCCTTGTCTTGTTTTTTTTCCAGCTCTCGTAAATGTGAAACTTTGGGCTATTGATCGGCAATGTTTTCAAACAATAATGATGAGGACAGGCCTCATCAAGCATACTGAGTATATGGAATTTTTAAAAAGGTATGACACTTGTTTACTTTCTCAAAAAATACGGTGACTCTGCCATCCTCATCTTCTGACTTCTTTTGTGAGTGCAATATTTGATTTGTTTCCTTCTCATCTCTTGTTTTTTTATTTCTTTTTCGTTTGCTGTTTAACCCTCTGTGAGCCATATCCTCCAGCCCCAGGAGGAGTCTTGAAGGGGTTTAAGTTTTGTACCTGTTGGGAATTAGTCATTGGCAAAGAGTCAGGCGGTGTGTAAGGGAAAAAGCTTTAGTACCAGTCAGTGGAAGCGTACCTGCTTAAAGAAAATACCCAAGAGAAAAACCCCACCCTCACTAGGGAAAAAATCTGGTTCCTAAGCTGTTGGAGAAGCGAGGCCATTCGACGTGTGTTCTGTGCTGCCAGAGGTGAACTGCAAGTTTCTAGGGAGGCAAAAGCTGTAGCTTGCGGTAAAATATGGGTTAGAGAAGTACCAAGAAAGCCATAAAGCCAAGTCTTCCGCTCCTTAAATTTGACTCTCTCCCCTCGGTCTGTGCTGCCCTTTCAAACTAGACCCAGTCCTCCTGCCTGAAGCGGTGCCTCACAGCCCAGTAGATCACCTGTGCCACGGCAGGCGGGACCGGGCTGTGTTTCATGTCAGCAAAATCGTCCCAAATCAAAGCATGACGTCACCAAATCCCAGAGAAAAAAATGGCCCAAGTGAATGTGGTGCTGTAAGCCAGCCCGTCGTTACGAAGGCTTCGCTTCACCAGCCTTGTCCCACATCAGAACGCTCCCCGCTGCGTGGCTTCCCCCCCGCCAGCCAACGGCCCCTCGCTGTGCCGTAGCGGTGCAAGGGCTAGGATTGTACCCAGGAGATGATTTCTCATGATGGTAGATGGGGACGTGCACAAAATCCTTCAGATCTGGGCTCCTTTCCCCCCACCCCTCTCCAGCGGGAAGCTGTCCTTGATTTCTTTCTTTCTTATTTTGGATTCAGCGTGTTTTCAAGATATGGAAATGTTTCAGAAATGATTGCTTCATTTCCAGCCGTTGCTTCTTTATTCAAGGAGAGGTTTGCAGGGAAATGTGCTGCCGTAGGGTCCAGGAGATCCTACAGCGCCAACCGGTGACCTGAGTAACGGTGCCCCCCGGGAGAGGGCGGTTGGGAGGAGAAGTCAATCCCATCAGGCGGCGGGTAACGGGTCTCCCTAGCGCGGCCGTATAAATTCTACCACGCCATGTCACCTGCTTGGCTTAGTTGTGCTTCTGAATGGCTTTTTTGTTTTCAAATTAAGGCTGTTCAAATCAGAAAAGCAGGCACAGGACACTCACTTGGGCGTTGGGTTACACAAACTCGAGGGGCAGCCTGTGTTCACCCAACTTTAGTGTTCCTCCAGTTAGCATTGGCGGAAAAAGGGAGTTGGAAAAAAAAATTATTGTTATTTGATATGTATCATATTTAATAATATCATATGTATAGCAATGTGTATATGTATATAAACTGGCTAAATCTCTGTAACGATATTGTCAGGGAGTCACAAAATTGGGCTGTCCCACAGGGTGACCACAGCCCCCCGATCTGCAGGGAAGGCTTTAGGGATGGGGCAGGGCAAATGCAGCCATGAGGGTGATCCCGTGGGACCGATGCCCTGGGCATGAGCGTGGCCGTTCCACAGCTCAGCCAGGGTGATGGGTGAGGAATTACTCGAAGCTTAGGCACCATTAGCCGCGTAGATGTGGGAGCAAAGAACTGCCCAACTCACAACACTGGTGCTTGGCTGGCTTGACATCCCGCTGCCTGGCCTCTCCTTGTGGCCAGGAGTTTCACCTGTAATTATTTTCAGTCATGAATAGAAATAATAATAAACTAATGACGCTCAGATAATTGGCCGGGCAGCGTGGCTTCTGAGGAGGGCAAGGTGTTTCCCTGGAGAGGACCAGGAGCTCCGTGGAGATGTTCTGCTGCTCAGAAATGGCCTGAAGCTGGAGCCAGCAAAGTCCAGCTTTTTCCAGTTGTCTCAGTTTATGGTTATTAACAAAGAACCTCGGGCGAGACAACAAAACCTGTTGCCATACTGAAAGGGTGTAAAAAATGATAAATTCACACGTTAACAAGTGTCGGCCTTCCTCGTGTGCTGGTGAATGAAACAGGAGAAATGAATATACGATCAGATCTGGGGGTTAGAGCCTCTGGCTCTCTTTCAAAGCAGAAAATGTGCACACATTAAGCTCTTAAGCTTTGAGCTTTAATAGAGATTTTCTAGAAGATTGTCAAGCATAATCTGGACGCAGGTTCCACAGGGCCTGCCCGGCTTTAATTTTAAAGCAAATAGTGTGAGGAAGAAACCGAGAAGCGTTTTCCCACACTGTATCAGAGCTCCTTGGACGCAGCCTGTTACAGTGTGTCGAGCCGCATATTAATGCTCGTTAGAAAGGCCTCAAGCAAGCAGATAGTGTTTTCTTTAAGTCTTACGGTTTGGATTTAGGGAAAG
>NW_009259528.1:1039470-1054015 GCF_000687185.1 Egretta garzetta
GAAAGATTTCCTCCTATGCAACAACTGCAGCATGGGGCAGACACAGCTGTGGGAAGATCATTACGGAATGGTACCCACCCATCGTGTCCTCCGGTTGGGCTCTGTGCATCAGTAGCTGTCTCAAGCTCAACTTAAATTCCATTTCTTACATTAAACGCTCGTTTTTAAGGATGCTTTCCTTCTAAATCTTTCTGAGCAAAAAACAGGTTAAATCTGGAAAACAAGGAGCATTATGTCAATTGTTGACCTTATTCTTTGGTTGGTTTTTTTTGTTTCATATATTAATAAGTGAATGAAAATGCTCTTGTTAAGAAATCAAATGCAATAGAAACGAAGGGTTAAATGGTACTTGCTCACAGACAAGTCAGGGGGGTTGGGCAGCATTATTTTCTGCTGACATCGATCAAAAAAAGTCACCCCTTCTAATCTTGTCATTGGCCACAATAACATTGCGGTCATGGTCTTCGATAACATTTTCACCCATGAACAAAATAGAATAGAAATGAAGCTTTTGGGGGTGGAATAATACTGTTCATGTATTCTCATTAGCTTGCTGAAAGTAAGTGCGATCTGAGCGCTGGTAGGGCCGGGGCTCCGTGTAGTCGTTGTAGTCATTACCCCACAGCCAGCGCTGTGGCTTTGCCCTGTTCTTCCCCAGAAGGAACCTGTCGGTGACACAGGTCACCCATGGTTTGCTCAGTTTCACCCTTTCATGTTGAGAGCATGTCCAGTCCCATCCTTTCTTCTCAATGGCCTAAGAAAGGTGGTTTGCTCAGTTTCACCCTTTCATGTCGAGAGTCCCATCCTTTCTTCTCAATGGCCTAAGAAAGCCATAAAAAGTACCATTCCTGGTGGAGATGTCCAGGTCTCCCTTCCTAACGGGTCCTGGGCCTGAAGGCTGCCTCCTGGTTTGCTCCAAGGAGTAGCAGTACTTAGCTTTCATGGGCTTACAAAACTTGGGATAACTCTTCTGGCTTTGGCGTCAGGAGCAAGCGAACATCCTCTTTTTCACAATATTTATGAGGAACCGGTCTTTGGGTCCCTTTCTGCTGCTTGTAAAGTCAACGAATGATCCCTGAAGTGATCAAAAGACGGCCTAATTCCCGAGCAGCACCTGCTTAAGTAAGGGATGGAACATCCAGGATATTTTTTGATGCCTGTGCATATGCTGGATGACAAATCAGAGCAATGACTCCCTTTGAAACACAAATTTTCAGTAGCTCATTATGTGGCTAAGTCAGTGCTGGACGGAGCTGCTTCATCGTTCAGCAAACAGTTAAGATGCAGCATTGGGCTGTGGGTTTGCTAACTCCTCAGGGCACAGGGGGTTTTTTGCTGAAGGTTTCTTTATATTTTGCCCAACTTAGTGCTTTCTGTGTATCGTTGACTGTATTACGCTTACAGCAGCAAGAAGGAGCATCATTCTGCAGCGGAGGTTACAGCTGTGCTAAAAGCAGCTGCACATCTCGCTGCGGCGCCCGTTCTTACAGCCTTAGCATGATTTCCTTCTCAGGCCTGTACTAAAAATAGTTCCACTTAGGCAAGACCAGAATATTGCGGTTAAGGAAACAGCTATTCATAAAACAAATTTGTCCAGGAAATAAAAGACGGGGAAGGGCCGTATGCTGTGGCAAGTGTATTCATTGCCTGCTAAATCGTGACAGTTTTAAGGAGGGGTACAAATATCCACTCTTTGAAAAGGCCAGGATGCCTTGGAAAAGTAAATAATGTGGTTTTTTACAAGGCAACTTCCTAAGCGTTCCATTAAGAGAGGCCTCGTGTTCCCGTCCACTGCGTAAACTCTGATTCATCCGAGGCCCTGGAACAGATCAGGAGAGCGAATGATGAATCCTCCGTGTCACCTCGGAGGCAGGATCGAGCTTTAGGCGTGGAAACTTGAAGGAAGTTTGCACATACACACACAGTCTTGAATCCTATAAATAAAAATTCCGTAGTGCTAATAGAAAGAAAATTAAAGTATCTTGTGAGCCCAAGCTTTTAACTTGATTTTAATGTCAAAAGCTTTCATCTGGCTGAAGAAATGCCTGCTCTTCAGCCTTTACCGCTTCATCGAGGCGGCCTGGCTTGGTCTTGAGTCTCGCTGACAGTTTTATCTGACTCCAGACTGGCTTAAGTGGGAAGTGTTGATCTGGACAGGCCTGGCAGAGCTGGGCTGGTTATGTCGAACAGCTGGGAGTTTGCGCATCCGTGGCTCATCCGCGTGGGGAATTGGGTTGGTAAGGTTTGTCGTGTGGAGCCTTGCACAACTGGGGCGACACGTGCGGAGATTGGTCAGGGCGAGCAGCGTGGTGGGTTTAGAGCGGAGGCTTTGCACGGCGTGCGAGTTGTTGGTCAGTGAGAGGCAAGCAAATACAGAAATGTGTGAAGCTTTATGAAATGACTGTGTCTTTGAAAGATTGCCTGCGGTTCGCATGAAATGTTTCCTGAAGTGCATCTTAGGGTGAAATGATACTGGATAGAAGTGGGAGAGAAATGAAGAGGAGGGAGGAGAGACGTTGGAAGAAGAAAGCTGGAGTACTGGATAGAAGTGGGAGAGAAATGAAGAGAGTGAGGCAGAGGGAGGAGAGACGTTGGAAGAAGAAAGCTGGAGATTGATGGTGAGTTGGTGAAGTATGTACGATAAGGTTGTTTCAGCTGACTAAATCTGCAAAACGGGTTTTGCCTTGAAGACGACAACTTTTGTGGAGCACTGGAACACAGACAAAGTGAACAGTGGGGATAGCAGAGAAAGAGAAAAGGGAAATGATTTCCATGAGGCAAGTAAATGCATCTGTTCTTAATGCAAAGTTAAATACAGGAACAGATCTACTGATTCAAACCAGGAGCCCATCTACACTGGTGTCCTTTTCATCCCAAGATGTTGCTCAAGGCAAAAATGAAGAGGACCATCGCCACTAGGATGGATGGGCAGTCCAAGGCTTTGAAGGCCAAGAGCATCGTCTTGAAGGGTGTTCACAAGCACAAGATCTGGCCATCGCTCACCTTTAGGAGGTCCACATTCTCAAAGACAGTCCAAGGAGTGTCTCTGGGGGGAGCAAGGCAGGCTGTTACATCACAATCAGATTCCATCTGACCTCAGAGGTAACCAAGAATTCTAAGTTACCCTCACTGTTGCTGTCTGGGCTGATGAACACCAGATTAAACGTGTGATCCGTGAACTGTCCTACTAATACGGTCACAAGAAAGCTTGTGTCAGTTATGATCTGCTGGATAGAGCCAGGAAACTGGAAACATGCAAACAGCATCTCCCAAGAGCTGTAGATGAGATGACACAACTTGAAAATCAGTTCACCTTCCTCTCCTGTGCCCCATGATGACCATAATAAGACGCCCAGGAAAGGGTAAAACCAGGGAGGGGTAATAGTTACGTGATTCGTCTGCCTTGCAGCCGAGCTGGCTTTCTGACTCCGGTCTGTGGAAAGCTCGGAATCGTTTCTTTCTCCTGAAGCATTCACGCATGACATTTTTCAGCCCTCTTTTTCCTGTTAGCATAACTCAAGCAAGGCGAATCATATGCCACCCGCAATTTTCCTCCCATTGGCAGAGCTGTCAAGTAGTATCGTCCTTTCTTTCTGAAGATGCACTGTTCCCTCTCTCGCCCCGCGTGGCGTGAACCCCACCGGTCTGCCACGAGAGGGAAGGTTGAACGGCTGATCTGCATTAGAGCACGTCTGTTACGTGGCACTTTTAGCTGGAAAGCGTAGGTGGATGGAGGCCTTCCACATCACGAGAAGGGCCAGCTTTGAAGGGGGCACCTGGAGACAGTGGGGACTCTTTTCAGAGCAGGCATCCACCTAGTTCATTCTTGGCTGAGGTCTGCAGCCACCTTGAGCCCCCAGTGAGGGTTAAAATGACCCTTTTCTCATAATGGTGAGCAGAAGCACAGGCAAGAGGGACTATCAAGCAGGCAGAAAATGAACTTTGAGCACAATGAGGAATTTTTAATGGTGTTACAGGACTCACTGATCCTCAAAATGAAGGATGAATTTGTACTTGTATGCAACAATGACAAAAAAATCTATATACTGTCCCTTTCCCTTGTTTTGGGGTTGGTTTTATTTTTAAGATGAGATGGAAGTACAGCTTAGCCCTTGACTCTCTGAAGGTCATGTTAAACCCACCGTGCTGTGTGGAGCTACACCGAGGTACACCTGGAGCTTTAGTGGGGAAGGTAAGGTGACTTGAGAGAGTTCGCAAGACCGAAACCTCAGTCTTTTGTGTTTTGCTTAGATAACTCACGTGTTAGAGCCAGCACTGGGAGGAACAGACGTTTTAGAAAGCTGTGCCTACCACCGCTGGTTTTGTGTTTCTCAGCTTGGGTTCCTCACTGCTAATGACAAATTGCAGTGCACAGAGCGCCCCGGCCCTGGCTGTAATTCATGCCAGCTGCCACAAATGTGTGTGTGTCACCAGGGTGCAGCTGACGGGCTGCTGAGGATCCCCGAGGGCCCCGGTAGGAGCTGAAGGGAGCAGCAGGTTGGAGCCAGGCAGTCAGGCGAGATGGACACCGCGGGAAGAGCCTTCATGAGTTACTGCCACGGGGGAGGGTGGCAGCAGCCTCTGGGTCGCAAATCGAGAGTGAATAAGATGTCAGGAAGCAAGCTAGGGGGGGCCTAAAGGTAGGGGGAAGGAAAAGGCTGTTGTATTTCCTTGGGCAGGCATGGGAAGGATTCCAGGATGGTTTTACGTGAGAAGCTGTGTGTGAAGCCGCCGTAAAGGTGCCCACAGGAGCGGTCAGGAGGTCCTTGCACCTCCCAGGCTCATACCCCAAGTATAAAGACAGCCTGCGCTCCAGGTTCTGTGGTATTCCTGTAGCCCTGCCTGGAAAAAAACCTTGTTTCAGCTTTGGAAATCGCAGCAAATCTTGTCTGTTTGGTCTGTTTGGTTTTTACCGCACTGCTTTAAACTCGGTTTGTGATGGGGACACTTGAGGATATCTCGAAGGGAGTTTCTGTTTGCAGGCGGATGAGCAGGAGGAGGTGGATTCACCGCACCACAGTGCACAGGCAGGCGCTGAAGCAGAACTGAAATGATGTGCCACAGTATCAAACTGTCAATTCTCTTTTGCCCTTTAACAAGAAAAAATAGGCTTTCCCATCTTTCGGTGGAGAGAAGGCCAGGTTAAGATTTTTTTAAAATACCTTTTGTAGTGAATTATTTTAGTAGGCACAGCCTAGCCTCCATAATCCCTTCTGCATGCTGTTAATGCATATAAAGGGGCAGGGCAGATACTTTTTTAAATAATAAAAGTTAAATGTTGACCAAGTATGTTTTAATCTAAGGAAAATCTTTATTGGAGCCAATGACCGCAAGGAGAAGGGAGACGTGAAGAGAAGGCAAAAGTCTCATGTTCCTGTTGGTTCAGAGCATAAGGGGGTGAGGAATAACTGCTGGTTTTTCTTCACATGGCAGCATTTTGGTCAAGGCAGCTGCAATAACCCGATTAAGTGCATTAAGGGACTGAAGACAGCAGCCCCTGGACCACCCTGAAGACCTGGTCTTGGTGCCAGCTGTATTTGAAGTGTGGATTCATGCAAATGGGCTTAAGTCTATATCTCATTTTAATGTCATTGAATCTTAGACTCATGAATGGTTTGGGTTGGAAGAGACCTTTGAAGATCATCCAATCCAACCCCCCTGCGATGGGCAGGGACATCTCCAACCAGACCAGGTTGCTCAGAGCCCCGTCCAACCTGACCCTGAATGTCTCCAGGGATGGGGCCTCCACCCCCTCTCTGGGCAGCCCGTGCCAGGGTTTCACCACCCTCACCGTAGAACATCGCTTCCTTATGCCCAGTCTGAGCCAACCCTTTTTGCACAGACTATTCCTTTGCACACCAAAGCGAGTGGTGTGCTGTGATTTCTCTTTTGCTACTTACTGCTGCCAATCTGCAGTTTGGCAGTAAATAATTTACCCAAGGCAGGTGACAGACAGTGACTTTGCTCCCAGTGTCCCCCCGTGCGGCAATTTAGGGCTTTGCAGAAATGATGAATTGATGCATCTAATGGGAAACAGCCGGTTGCAGGCCCCAGAGTGTGCAGAAATGGAAACTGTGGAGGCCGCTGGTGGTAGCAGAAATAAGAGGTCTGCGGATGGTGAGGATTTTGAAGCGTTTGACTTTCTTTGCCCATTTTCTTTTTCATTCAACTCGGAGTTTTCTTGGTGAGGTAAAATCTAATTTGCTGGTAGGATTTCTGTGCTGCATGACACAACGTCTTTATGTTTCAAAGGAGGGCAAAACCACATATGTCCTTTTTCCCAGCTCTGAGGGCTGGGAAAAAGGACAGCTCTGGAGCCCTCAGCACCAGAAGGACATGGACCTGTTGGAGCGGGGCCAGGGGAGGGCTACTAAAATGCTCCGAGGGCTGGAGCCCCTCTGCTGTGAGGCCAGGCTGGGAGAGTTGGGGGTGTTCAGCCTGGAGAAGAGAAGGCTGCGGGCAGAGCTGAGTGCGGCCGAAGAAATTCTTTGCAGTGAGGGTGGTGAAACCCTGGCAGGGGTTGCCCCGAGAGGGGGTGGAGGCCCCATCCCTGGGACCATTCCAGGCCAGGTTGGCTGGGGCTGTGAGCAACCTGATGCGGTTCAAGGTGTCCCTGCTCCTGCAGGGGGGTTGGGCTGGGTGACCTCTGGGGGTCCCTTCCAACCCAAAACATTCTAGGATTCTATGATTCCCCCCATAGTGACACTATCAGTAAGGAAAGACCCCTTCAAAGATGCACTTATGATCTCAATAGGCACGAGATCTTACTTGGGTTTAAATCGCCCACCTTCTCTTAGGTTATTACATTGTAGTGGTTCCAAGTCAACGTCATCCAGGTAGAATCTATTCTGCAGGTGCACGTGTAGCCATCTGGGCTCTTCGAGCTTATTTGCCTAGAAAGAAAAGAGGCAGACAGTTCCTTCATCGCTAAATGTTAAAAGGCAATAGTGCTGAAGCTTTGTAACCTCGTGTAGGAAGAAGGAAAGGTCACGCATAAAGAGTCACTGTTGCAGGGGTAAAAACCAATACAAAAAAGAAAATTCGGCTGACTCAGCAATCCTGCCATCTCAGATGGAAGAGAGAATTTTTTTTATTTTTTTTATTTTTTAATGAGAGAAAAAAACAAGCAGCAGTTGAGAACTAAAGAAATGTTGTGATTCAGATCAGTCAAAATACTCTTATTCGTTATATGGTGAGGCTGCCAAGGCTGGTGCTCTCAGGGAGACTGATGGAGTGTCTCTTTCTTTAGTTTAAGGAAAAAATGAATTTGAAACACCACACAACAGCAGCTCCACGTAGTTTTATTGCAGTTTTCCCGGAGGTAAATGCAAGGATTGGGCTGTGCTTCTCTTTTGTAACACTTGCTGAAGATAACCAGCCTAGGAGCCATGGGAAGCAAACTGGCAAGGGGGTCGGTGTCTGCGGGGAAGGCAGAGGCAGCAAAGAACTGAAGTCAAGCCAGAACACGGCCGCAACTCGCAGTGAATTAATCCCGTCTGTAGGATCAGTTAACACGAGAGCCTTTCCTGGTGGTGGTTTGTACTTCTTGCAGCAGTATGTGAAGGCTGGAGCTCTAGGGATGCTTGTATTTCTGGAGTGGTTTAGCCCCGTGCTTCAATTGGGATTCAAGTTAGCCCGCTGTGGTTAATTGAGAAGGTGGGGTGGTGTCAGGAATTGAATCTTGGGCTTTTTCTTCTTGGGTGGGTTGTTGGCCTTTGAAATTAATGGGGTTGCTTTTTATTTTTCATTTTCAAATCCCTTTTTCTTTTAGGGTGAATGCTGTCATTTTTATTTGTCATCAGTTATCATGTCTTCCCATGATGAGAATCACATTTTACTTTTCAGGAGTCTGATCTCGGGTACAGATCAATCAGCAGGACGTAATTAATGGTAAATCGGGTGGTTTTCTGCTGACACAGCTGGGACCAGAGTCTGGTCCTCTGTCATTGCAGTGGTGCTCAGAGCCATCAGGGGTGGTTATGTCTGACGCCCTGCTTGTTTGGAGAAAGAAGACTCGTGCCGGTAATTTTGGGTCAGGTCAAACCCAGTCCTGGCTCGCTGCCTGCCCATTAGCTGCTGTCGTGTTTCGGAGGGCAGCGCCTGCCCGAGCTGCGGCGCAAACCGGGCTGAGGGATGACTTAGATCTTTGTGGTTTCTGCAGCGGCAGAGAAATCAAGCTCTTCACAGCTCGATGCAGAACATTAAGCATAACTTGAGATTTATGAAGGCATTAGGGTTTGTTTGAAGTAATTCATCCTTACAAAATTAACATTTTGTATCGTAATATTCTGTGGATGCTTGTGGCTGTATATACCAAGAAGATTGTTTTCCATTGCTTGCTAAAATGTGGTCAAGAGTAGACCGATTAAGATTTGGGGTTTATATTTCAAATACTAAAGTAGGTTAAATTATTGGATATTAAAGTTATTTTATTCTCATCACATTATAGTATTACTTAAAATTTAGGACTCTGGAAAGGTAGCGTGATCTCCAAGTCAAGATCTGCAGCACTTAGCTAGATCCTGGTGAGCCTTGGGTGGCTTCGCTGAGGTGTCCCTTAGAAGAGATGAGCTGAGGAGGCAGCCCAGAGTAACTGGGCAAGACTGGTTAGGCTGTTGTTTTGCAGATGCTCTATGGTGATAACCTCTGGGCCTTTGGTCTATCAGCTCTTTGGAATATGGCTCTGTAAGAAGCAGAGGATCCCCTGCCCTCTTGCCACCAAGCAGAAGGAGGGGACCTAAGGGACGGTGGGGAATGGAGACCGGTCCCTGCTCGGGGCGGCAGGCGAGTCCCCCCCAGCGTCCCTCACCTCCCCCGCTGCCCTTGTGCACCAGGCAGGGGGCTCTGGGGCTTGAGGGCCAGGAGAATGAGGAGGCAGGCGAAGGTCTGCCCGGGGGGCGCCCAGGGTGAGTCGGTCACCCCCACGCATCGTGACTGCCTCTGTTAAGCAAAAAAGGGGGGTGGTGTTGTAGGCGGTTCCCCCCTGAAGGGAACGGAGGGCCCGATGTGCCGACGGGACCCAGCCCCCAGGGCAGTCTGCTGCCTCCCGGGGCCCGGGTCAGGGCCATTGCTAGGAAGGTCCCTGGTCTGGTACGGCCCGCTGATTGTCACCCACTGTGGGTTAGGCAGGTTGCAGAGAGAAGTCCAAAAGCCATCAAAAGGGACTTCAGGGCACTGGGGCGATGGGTTGAAGGATCAGGAGCACAGGCAGTGATCTCCTTAATCCCGTCAGCAGCAGGGAGGAACCCTGAAAGGAGCAGGGAAACTCAGCTGGTTAACACGTGGCTGGCTCAGAGGTGGTGCTGTGGGTGGAATTTCGGGGGTTTTGATCATGAGGAGGTTTACACGGCACCAGCCTGCTGGTGACATGGAGTTCAGCTGTCTCCAAGGGGGAAAAGGATCCTCACTGAAGAGGTGGTGGGGCTCATCGAGAGGGCTTTAAACTAGGTTTGAAGGGGGAAGGGGATAGAACCAGGCTCACTAGAGTTTCCCACGACCCATTTAATTCTCTTCCCTCATGGGCCCCCGAGCCAGTTTTGGAGCCCTTGGTTAGCGTGCAGCCATTTGATAGTCACAGCCGTTTCTGAGTTCGCCCTTGTGTCTGACATTCCTCACAAAAAAACATTTATCCACCTATCCAACATGTTACCGCACCAGACAGTCCCTATTCTTGCGTCTGTTTTCATGCTCACATTACAAATAGATACCTGCCAAAGCATCTGACAGTTCCCTGGCCTCAAAAGAGTCGCGCAGCGATGCTCAGGAGAAGGATTTCAGCAGTGAAAGGTGTCTGCTTTAAAATATTTTGCTTTTTTGCCTGGCAAACTGAGACTGGTCTGCTCAGTGGCAGCTGCTCCAAAACTTCTTATGTACTCTTAAAAATGCGGTTGGAGGCTTCCAAACCTCATTTCCTTTTTCTCTGCTAATAATAAGGTACTGACATGTATCAGCTCCTATGTGAAAGGAGGAGGAGGATGATGATGATGTTTATTATTATTATTAAAATTCATTAGTAACCTGAGAATTTCTTGACAGGCTGAAGTTTAGCTCCTGTACCTTTTTCTTGGCCCCCTCTTCTAAGAGATGCCTGACTTTTACTGGGTTGTATTTGACTGCTTATGGAATCCCTCAGCTCCGTGTCTTGTTAGAAGACTTGGAAGTAAATAGCATTTTTATGTGCCTGAAATTATTTCACAGATTTTCAAATACAATTGATTAAGCACCTTCATCTGCAAACAAAGATAAGTACTTTGATGACACTGATAAATATTTTTCTCTCATTTGCCCAACTGAGGCAGCTTCAGAGATGCTTGCATGGGACTGAACAGCCTTACCACCTTGCACCCTAAACCAATAGATACCGAAAACTGGGCTGTGGGTAACACCCTGGATGTCCTTCATTAGCTAGTCTCCATGAACAGGGCTTCCAGAAACCAGCGCCAGTCCATTATTGCTTTTCCCCTTAGGGTCCAAGGGAGTAGTTAAATGGGCAGTGGACCAGTCACGTTGAATGAATCCCAATGTTTTTCACCAACGTCCTTTATTAACCGGGAGGGCCCGTGGCAGAGGAACGCCCTCGCCAGTGCTCGCATGCAAGTGCTGGGTCTGGCCGGGGTCACTCATGGCTTTGGGGGCTGTTTGCTGGTACTTCTCCTTGCAGAACTGTTTATCTTCTTGAGTTGGTAGTTGGAAAACCAGCTGAGGTTTCCAGTGAAAACAAAACTTCTAGGGAATTACTAACGGGCTCCAAGGAAACGGTGCTTATCTGTGTGCAAATTGAAATGCTGGAAATATGTGCAATGTTGGGGAGAGAAAGTAGTGGGAAAAGTGCCTTTTCTTCCACAGCTGGTGGAAAAGTTTGAGTACAGCCTAATTGCTGGAAGGATGTCTTAGGCTTCGTGTTTGAAAACTGTGTATCCAAACTGCCTTTTGATCCTAATGAAAGATCGGAGTTTGCCTGCAAATACACAATGCCAAGCAAAGCATTTTGGCGAACGATTTATTTGATGAAAAATGCAGCTTTAGGGCTGAATAATTTGTTGATGGGATACTTCAGAAATAATGAAAGAAATTTCTCCTCTCTTGGTGATGGATTCCTTGCACAATGAAATGGCTACGAGGGTGAGGGGAGAGCAGCAGATGTCATTTGGTTTGGGTTTAGAAAGGCTTTTGACACTGTTGCCTGCAGCGTTGTCATTTGGAAGCTGAGGACAAAAGGGCTGGATGCACGGATGGTTGGATGGGTTGAAAGTTGGCAGGACTGTCGGGCTTGAAGAGAGGTGATTAACAACTTGGATGTGTAGCTGGTGCCAGTGAAAAGCAGAGTATGTTAGGGGTTGATACTGGGGCAGATAATCCATGTCTTCATTGACAGCCTGGATGGTGGGACAGAGTCATCTTCAGCAAATGTCTGTCCAAGGATAAATTAGAGGAAAGGGGCTGTTGGGGCCAAGCCAAAGGGTGGACTTTCATTTGAAAGAGGCCTTGAGAAATTTGTCTGGTGGGTCAAAATTGACATCATGAAACTCAACATGGAGTACAGGGCAGAGGTTTTGTTCCTGGGGTGGAATAACCGCATGCAGAGGCTGGGGACTGCCTAGCTGGACTTGGAGGTCTATAGAAAAGTACCTGGACCATACAGTGGGGGCCAAGTTGAGTAGAGCCACCAGCATGCTGTCACCATTAGGAAGAGCACAGCTGGAAGGTCAAGGTAAGCACTTAGTCCCTCTACCAGGGCTGGAGAGGCCACGCCTGGAGCAATGGGTTTTGAGCCCCAGATGAGCCTCTTTAAGGTTGACCCAGAGGGGGTCAAGAGGGGATTTAGGAGCAGTCTCCCATTATGGCAGTGGCAGTTGCAGACTTTTCTTAGTGATAAAACAAGGGGCAACGGCCAACGGCTGAGGTTTGGGAGGTTCGGGCTGGACATGAGAGCAAATACCTTTCCTGGAAGATGGTGCAGGTCAGGACAGGCCACCAGAGAGGTGGGGGGATCTCTCCTTGAAAGGAGGACACGTCGAAGTGTGTGTTTTTTTGAGGATACTGTTGTGGAAAGATTTCAGGAGGAATCTTAGGGCCAGTTTTGGATTTGTTGGGGCCTCTTTGTGTTTTGGCATCGCAGTTGGAGAACTGGCACTAGAAAGAGGGAATTCAAATGCGATCTGGCAGCAGGTGGATGGCCAGGAACGAGCTCAGAGCAATAACTGCTTCAAGATGGGGGGAAAGCCTGCCCTACTGCCATGCCTGGCCGCAGAGGAGGTGGTGGCAGAGGACTGGCATGGGTATGCTGGTTACTCAGCCAGTGTTGGGTGGACCTCTTAAATAAAAAATGCCACTTTTTTAACAGGAACTGTACGTATCACCTTCGTTTTGCTTTCCAGTAGACTCATGGTGTAGAGTGGGTTTGCATCGCCTTGCTGTCTTCCTTTTTCAATCTCATTTTTTTTCTTGCAAAAATGAACACTTCTATTGAGAACCTCTGGCTTCAAAGTAGCAGCACGTGTTTCCTAGGACTTCGCATTTCAAGTAAAGTCTAAAAATGTGAACTGCACTTTAGAAATGGACTGTTAAATAAATATAGCTGGGACTTTTGCAGTCAGTAGCCTTGACGGGGAAAAAAAAAACCAGGGGGTTGTATGTGCCTGAGTAGTTAAAAACCTGATCTTTTTATTGCAAGTCTCAATATTTATCAAGGCAAAATGCCGCAGCAAGGACTAATACTTCACATGATGACCAGCACATATAGGAAAAATAGGTCAGGCAGGATCAGCTTCATTTCCATGGCAACTGCTTAATCGCTAGTGGAGAAGGCTAATTTGAGCCTAAGTGCTGTTTCTTTACATTAGTTTCATTGCTGGGTCTTAAACGCGCTTATTTTCACAACGACCTGATGAGTGTTGAAACCCCAATAACCAGCAGTTACCTTCCCAATAGCCCATGTGCAGTTCAACATTGTATTTTAGGCTCTTTTATGCATTTCTGCAGGCTCAGGGTTGCAGTTTGCCAACACACGAGCTTTCAGCTGAAGGGTGCCTGGGGATTTCCTCCTCCCGGCCACGGTGACACCGCCCGCTCGGTGGCAATCTCGAGCTCTTCGTAGCCATCCTGACTTAAGGACTAAACTGTCTGAGGCTTCAGACTGTGTTTAGGCACCGTGGGATGAAATTTGCCTTTATTCCCAGACCTCGCAGGGTGGGTTTGGTGAAGCTACAGGGAAGACCTTGGTGTGCAACTTCCACACGCTCGGCATGAGTGAAACACGGGAGGGGTTTTGTTACCAGGCTTGTTACGTTACTTGGACAAATTCGGGTTGCCACTAATGGGTTCTGCTGGGGCAGTGAGTCCAAAGCATCAAGACACAGCCAGGACAGTTGAAATCTAGGAAGCAAATGAAAATGTGAATAAAATTTCGGACCTCAGAGGGCAAATAGTAAATATTTAATGTTTGATGATGATGTCTCAGCTGACAGTGTCCCTTGTAGCTGGTCCCTGAATTCCTGCCCATGCTTACTCTGTTCCCAAACCCTCAAAGTCGTGCCTTAGTTTTGAGTGGAGATAGAAGACTTTGGATGCCGCTGAGATTTGGTCTGAAACGTTCAGGCAGGACTTCCAATGTCAGTAAGTGGTTAGCAGCACGTTAAAGTGGAGACCACTTTTTTATGAAGGATTCATTGAAGTTTGACTCTGCTGCGAAGCTGTTCAGTATGTACGAAGTGGTTTGCAATGCCAAGACCCAGCATTTTGCACAAGGCTTTAGATTGATGAAAACAGCCTCTGCAGTAGCTGCTTTCTCCTGGCACTGGTTTTGGTAGCGCTGAGCAGCCTGGTGTTGGCTAAAAACATGCTTCAGGCTCCATTATAAAGGGTGCTTTAGAAACACAGATCTAAACCCAATTGCCTGGTCTGAAAGATGCGCGGCCTGAATCAGAGCATTGGAAGCTCAGTTGCCGTGGCTGGGAAAGAGAGGAAAACTTGGGGTAACTGGAGTTGTGCCCCATAGAGTAACGTGGTGCTTAGGTGGTGCCAGTTCTTCTTTTAAGAAATAAATGGTTACGGGAGAGGAGGAGTATCAGCAAGGCCTGTATCTGCCAGCCACAACCTTCCTCCCATGGGGTCGGTAAAGACCATGGCAGAAGTGGAAGAAGGGTGTTATTTCTTTACATTATCTAGTTGGCATTTGTTTTCTGTGAATCTGAAAGCTCCAATACTGCTTCACAAGTGGAGGCATCTTGATAACGCCTACTGAAGTACATTTAGACAGATTATGGAGAAGCGTTTTCTCTCTGCTGGAAAAGGCTGGCTGGTACTTTGGAAGAGAACCTCTGTGAAAACCCCCCACCCATATGGGTTTGTAAGCAAACTTGCATATCAAAGGCTTTAGCCTTATTTAATCTTTCCGTGTGGATGGCTGACACTTATCACCTTGCCCAGCTAACCCAGCTGTGGATGAGAAACAGACCGGTGGGAAAATGGAAAGTCATGAGACACTTGGTCCCAAAATCTTTTCCTTTCTCTCTTTTTTTTTTTTTTTTATTTTTTTTGGGGCCCG
>NW_009259528.1:1054115-1077367 GCF_000687185.1 Egretta garzetta
GGTCCCAAAACCTTTTCCTTTCTCTTTTTTTTTTTTTTTTTTAATTTTTTTGAGGGCCGTTTGGTAAACCTTTGTGAAAAATGTATTTCAACAAGAACAAAGATTTCTTCAAGAGTCTGATTAGCTGTCACTTCAGTTAACTCTTAATAAACACAACCCCCCTCAGATGTACACGTTTGAATAAAGATCACGTAATCATGTTTCGCTGATTGGAAATCCTTTGGGGATTAATATGTGTCGAAGTCTGTGTTTGTTCAAGCAAAACCGAAATAGGATGCGCTGGCTCTTAGGAGCTTTGAAATGAAATGAATTATTACTTCCTCTGCAAATTGGAACCATGCATATGGGAGCATAAAACGCATGAATTGGTCTCGATCCTTCTGAAGGGGCTATTTTAATCTTCATTAGTAATCTGGGTGAAACAGTTGCTGACTGCAAACAAACCGCACTGCTGAATACAAAACAAACCGTCTTGAGATGAGGAATAGGGACATGGTTGTGGAATTCGTCTTGTCGCAACGCGTAGGTTGGGAGCACATCTTGTACTCTGAACTGCATTAGAGTTTAAAGGCCAAATTAAGTAAAGAACCAGGCCCGCTTCCAAATGAAGAGCTCATTAAACTCCAGCCCTCTGTTGGGTTGCCTGCTAGGAAGTGTGCAGCGAGGCCACCCTTTGATACTCTTTGGCAAGGAGGAGCACGTCTAATTTTGGCCTTGACATTACAAAAAGATGCTGTAGCTGCTGCTAGAGACGTGGAAGCACGCTGCGTTGGAGATGAAGCCTCGGCACAGAAAAAAGCTGCTAGTTTGCTATTTGGGTGCAGTTCGAGGTGTGAGTGAAATATTGTGATAATATTGCCTTATATTCATGGGATAATAACAATGATTCATGAGGAATAGAGATCCTTTCTGTATGTGATTGTATCTCTGCAGAACGTTCAGGGTGGAGAATACTTAAACGTGTTATACAAGCGCAGTCCGTTTGTGTTTATCCGCTTCTATATCCCAGATGTTACAATACCATTCTTATGGCCTTGCACGCCTACAGCTTGGGGAGCTCAGCAGTAACTAATTTGGCAGGTAAAAGAAGAAAATTGGCTGTAACAAATATTTGAAGTAAACTTTAAGAAGGTGGCTTAGGGAGCTTTTACTCTTCCTTTGCTCAGTGGCAGGTTCTACTCCTCCTCTTGATATCCAAACAACCCCCCTGCAACCACCCATGGCTGTGGATGGAACTAGGAGCAGAGGGTTTATGGCAGATATTTCCTGAATTAATTGTTTCTATCTTTGAGCTTAACTTGCACTGCTTTTAGCTACCCAGTACCTCTTAATTTGTTGTCCCTGGGGTTATCACTGTGCTGTGGTAGCAGTGGGTTCCTGAGTTTCACCCCGCTGGCTCAGTGAGAGCAGTGTGAGGTGACCACCGTGGTCTGGACGTGGGTCGTAGACCATGGGGGACGGTGGTGGCTCATCAAGCTTGTCCCACTACCTGGCCAGCCGCTGGGGACATTTTCTGTTTCTCTTTGTGATTTGTGTGGTTCTAAACGCTGCATCTGTCCTTTGCGTGCTCCTCTCTGTCCTGTAGCGTGGAACAAGATGAGAAATCGGATGGATGTGACGGGTTTTATTCTTCTCTTTAAATAACTTGGGGAATAAAATTAGACATTAATCTTCAAAGGCAAGAAAAAACGTTTGCAATGTCTTTTGGCATGAATCAATAGCCTTTACAGGCAAGCAACTCGCTCCAGGAGGAATGCTTTGAAGGTGGTACTCATGCCTTTACTGCTGGTGCCGCCCAAGTCCACGCTATTCTGAGTATGTGTCGTACTTTTAGCTTGTGATGGTCCAGCCCAGCTTACTGGGATGGACAGTGCAGCTCACAGGCGTGCGGAGTCTGCAGGCTTGGCTGGAGACTGCATGCGCTGATGGACAAACCCGGCTGAAGGGGGAGTACGGGGGAGCTGGGAAGCCCAGCAGATAGGAGAGCGGTGGGCTCTGGAGTGCCAGCAGTACTCACAGTTGCAAGAGCAACACCGTGTTGGAGCTGGTTTGAACGCTGCGGCCCGTTGTTACGGGGGTGGTGTATTGGGATAACGTGGGAATAGGAAGGCGGTTTGCACATTCAGATGTGAAGGTGCTTTTCCAACAGGAAAACACATTGAACAGGGTAAGTGCTTGGTTTTATCGTGGTACGACGGAGGTTGGAAGAGGCCCTGTGCGCACTGTTCTCCAGACACATCTTCATTCATCTCTCTGAGTAGAGTACATGTTTTTTACCTGGTAATTGTTGTGTTTTGTATTAGCAAAGTACAAGAAAGATTAAGTACAAAGCCTTTAACATGATTAGAAATAGCTGCTTAGATGTGTATCTCATTTATTATTTGTAATTGTCTTGAGACTTGGCAATCTGCCTCACACACACAAATAGTAGTTTCCCTTCAGAATGGTTTAACGAGCTGAAGTATGAAGATATAAGAAGTATTGATCTAAAGATAAGTATAATTAGCAGCAGATAAATTGTTACAGAAAGTAGCCATTGGCATTTGCAACCGTAGATCTCGTTCAGAAGCTTTTGTTTAGCGCGATACCCTGCCCAGTAAAATCAGTTCTTGGATCACGAAATTCCTGGAGATTACAGGTTTGGTAAAGTGGTTATTTTGTGTTCCTTGCCCCTAATTCACGGTGTCTCCCTTTGTGTCCCAGCGTGTGTGGAAATACTCTCCAGGCGACGTGAGCCGGTTTCCCGGTGCATTGCTCACATTGCTGACATGTGCAAGGCTGGGAGTGCCTCGGGGGGGTGGTGGTTAGGGAGCTCACCAGCAAAAAAAGGCTTTTAATGAACGACGTCTTCTCTTTTATTGAATTGAAAGTCTTAAATTCATGTTGATTTGAAGAAAACAAAAAATCTGGCTCCTCTTTGGGAGCTTCCGACTGAAGTGAAACTGAAAGTGAGCGTAGGAGCTTGCACCAGCCCAGAGGGAAGCGGAGGTCTGCTCAGCATCAGGCTGCTTTGAGCCGGAAGGGACGGGCTTGTATCTGAGAGCGCGAGCTCACGTCCTGTCCCGCTCTTGGGCTGACCTAAACCTGCTCCTCAGGATCGTGCCCTAACCACGGTGGTGTCAGACACTGGGGTGGCCCGTTCTCAATCTCTGCTGGCGAAGAGACTCCAAGCAAGGAGACTCTCCAAAAGAAGTACAGATGTTCACCAGTGCTTGACCTTGATCTCAGGAGACTCTTGCTTCCATGAGATGTTTTTTTGGCTGGATAGTTACGGCATTTTGCCCTGCCGGACAGAGCAGTTTCCCCAGGAAGGGCTGAGAACAGCCTTTTCGGCACATTCGGTGTTTCCATGGCGCATGTGTTTTCCTGAGATCCTCCAAGCCAAACCACACGGCAAGCTGCAGTAGCATGCAAGAATAGATTTGAGTGGCCAAAACTGCGTGACTCCATTTCAGTAAATATTGCATTTGGAGCAGCAAGAGTTCTTGGCTTTCCTGAGCAGTTGTCAATGAGTTTTAATTAAAAGGGTGGTTTGGGTTTGGGTTTGCAATTACGGCGTTTGTTTGTTGGGTGTACTTTGAGGATCTTTGGAGAAGGCTCCTGCTCTGAGGGTCTCTCCCCCTCTTTAGAAGGTACCAGCTGCATCTTGATGCTGATATTTAAAAGATAAATCTCCTGTTAGTGTAGATTTTGCTCAGAAAATAATTACTCGGGGTGAGTAGATGAAGATGCAGGGCAATGTCTGGCCAGGGATATAAACCACGTCCACCAAGCCCGCCTGCTGCTGGAGTGTGGCTCAGAGATTCTGCTCGGTTAAGTCGTTTCAAACTGTTGTATTTAAATAACTCTACAAAGTATTTTAGGAATAACAAGCTATCAGCACCACAACAACATGGAGCATAGCAAATCTTCAGTACTCAATTCCTGGAGGCGTTTGCATTTGAATTAGGGCAAGCGGGGGAGGAAAAGGCAGCAGCCTGGGCGCACTTGGTGCTGCCGACGCCGGGTTCGCAGCGGGGCTGCCGAGCACAGCGGTGCGGAACACCTGGGGCTTGGCCCCCGAGCTGCATTAACCAAAATTGGGAGGCTCTGACGTGGGAAGAGGAGGTCATACGTAGTATTTCACGCTTATGAAAAGTAATCCATAAAAGCAAAAAATTGATTTTAATTTGTGCTTCTAGACCCAATTTTAAGAAGTCTCCTGGGAATCTTGAGAGGAGCTAATGACCCACAATGTGCTTAATTACCCGTTAATGTTACTTTGTGCTGAGCAGGCAAAACCCAGGAGCTGAGTGGACTGAAAGCCCTGAAAGGATTATTGCTTCTTTGGCTAAGACAGATGGAAATTAAAGAGGGAAAACAAGAGCACTGCCATGCAACAGCCCATTGCTGGAGACTGGCTCGAGCTTGGGCTTTCCGGATGTTATCTCCATGCCCTGTCCCCAGGGCAGCCTAGCTTGAATCTTTGGGTGATTTTAATATAAATTCAGGTGTGAAAAAAAAAAATCAAAGTCGAGAGAGATGAACCTAGAAGGTGCACGTAGGCAGCATTTCGGAAGAGAGAGGCAAACGGCGGCAGCTCCACTGGCCCCGTTGCAAGGACAGAGCTGTCCCCAGCAAAGCCGGGGCTGAGCTGCTGCACCTTGAGTCAGTGCTGCGCTTCTGTTCTGAGCGGGGATAGTGGGGGAGTGGTGGATGGCAGGGTTGGGTTAACGGTTGGACTTGATGATCTTAAAGGGCTTTTCCAACCTAAACGATTCCATGATTCTGTGATCTAAAATTCTCACACTCTCCTCTTTGCCACTGTTCATCAGAAAAGGGAGTCACGTAGGTGATTTGGCTGTCTGGGTGGGATCACCTAACATTGGATGTACGTTTTGTTTTCATTTCAGGGAATCAATTCTGATTTCACACAGGGTCCTCATTCTTGTTAATACCGGTAGAAATCACGTTTCTGAGGCAAGCTGAAGTGGACTCAGTCAAGTTGCTGACGGGAGCGTTTTTTTCTGTGGCAACTTCAGAGAAGTCAGTAAATGGCACCGTCTGAGCGCAGATCTGTTAGATGTTTTTATGTCCAGTCAGAGACCAGTCTCGTTCTCCTGTACCGGTGCATTTGCACATCATAATGATCATTTTATGCATTTGTCCTCTACTTGCATGGGATGAATTTCTAATGTGCAGGCAGAAGGTGACATTTTTATTGCTTTTATGAGCATCAGGAATGCATTTTAAATTCAATTACACACAGTCTCTGGAAATACCACACAAGTGACTTGCCAATAAACACCACTTGTAGGTTCCCCGAAACTAAGGAGGACAGTGATCACCAGCGTGACGGGAACTGGGGGAACTGAGCAGCGTGTCGCTTGTGACAACAAGGATGATGGGGGGACTGGAGCATCTCCCCTAGGAGGAAAGGCTGAGGGAGCTGGGCTTGTTCAGCCTGGAGAAGAGCAGGCTGAGAGGGGATCTCATCACCACCTACAAATATCTCAAGGGTGGGGGTCACGAGGACACAGCCAGACTCTTCCCAGTGGTGCCCAGCGCCAGGCCAAGGGGCCATGGGCACAACCTGAAGCAGAAGAGGTTCCAGTTGAACGGGAGGAAGAACTTGTTGACTGTGAGGGTGCCCGAGCCCTGGCCCAGGCTGCCCAGGGGGGCTGTGGAGTCTCCTTCTCTGGAGATCTTCAACCCCCGCCTGGGTGCTGTCCTGTGCCCCCTGCTCTGGGTGAGCCTGCTCGGGCAGGGGGGTGGCACTGGGTGAGCTCCCGAGGGCCCTGCCAGCCCCGGCCAGGCTGGGATTCTGTGTAATGCATATTAGGAAGAATAACTTAAACTTCATATAGACGCTGATAAACCAACATCACTCTTCCTGGAAGAAGGTGAAACGAGTTCCCACAGCTCAGTGAACACAAACGCACTGCGTGCCCCCGCAGGTCACAGTGCAATTAGAAATACAGATTTTAAAGTCGAGAGAAAATAGAAAGGGCGTTACATGCAACGAAGACGATCTCAGAGAACACGCTTGCGGGAATTGTGCCATTGAATGGAACTATAGATGAAGACAAATCAGGCTGAGGCTAAAGTGTCCCCAGAGGGACAGTAAAAATCCTTAACTTCTTAATAATTTAGAAAATTACAGCTGACCTGCAGTGAATTAGCATTCTGTAAAGCTGCTAACAAGGAGGCTGAGGAGGACCAGCTGGCCGGAGCACACTGCAAATCAATAAGGTACTGATCTTAACAAGAGCATCCAAACTGCTGGAGATGCAGCTTTCAGAGGAGATTGCAGTTTGCATGTGCATGAACACACATACCCAGAATTTTTAATGTTTTGCACTAGGGTGGAAAGATAAAAGATGTTATTTAAAAAAATCGATTTGGCTTGATACTCGAAAGAAGTAAATAAAATGTAAGCCCTTATCTGGAGTAGGTAAATACAGAAGAAATCAGCATTTTCTTTTGGAGCGTAGGATAACAGAGTAGTTCATGTTTGAAGGGTCCCTGGGGTCATCTGGTCCAAACCCTCCTTCAGAACAGGAGGTGAGGTTGAGCTGATCAAACCAAGATAGAGAAGTCTGAAGGGAGGCGATGTCCTGCCCAGCACGGCCCGTACTCCACCGCAGTTGTAGGGAAGGGAGATGCTCAGCATCTCCTGGGTCCTCGGTTGGCGGAAACCAAGGGTTGCAATCCGTGCCCTGGATTTACAAGTCTGGGCTGATGGGATTTACCCTTCCAAATGGCACCAGAAATCCAGGAGGGTTTGTTCCTCTGTGTTTTCAGATGACAGGTTAAACTGCTGTTTCGATAAATTTCTGTGCTTCGTAAGCAAACTGTTCCCAGTGCTGGCTTCAAGAGGTCCTGGATGTCTAAGGGACAACTGAAGAGTGACAGCCTCCCTAAGCCACCGAGATCCATTGCAACCTCCACAGACATATGCCACTGAGGTGTTATTAGAGAAGGGAAAAAGCACATCTTTATAAGAAAATGCCCAACCTCGCCTTACAGGCTCCCACCGAAGGTGGCTCTGCCCCAGCTACCGCTGTTCTAGTCCTCGCCTTGCTGCTAGAAACCGGGGATGAGAGAAAAATCTCAGTGTGTCTGATTTCTAATTCTGCTGGATCTTGCCTGCCTTCATCTGTAAGATGATCTTCACCGTCTGATCTTTCTGCCATGTAGGTAATAATTACTCTGAATCCATACTGAACGGCAAACTTGTTATTTCAGTCAATGTTAACGGAGCTTTTGTATCGGGGAGGTCCCGGCTACCTTGTTCTAAGTCAGTGCTCGCGTGCTCGCTCTGATGCTGCGGTTGTGATCTGCATGCCTGTTCCAGAAATGAGTTATTGACTACTTGGGGACTGTTAAAGGGCATTTTGTTAGGCGTTAATCACCTGAGAGGAGTAAATTGCCTCATCTGCAAACTTGAGGAACGATCATCAATAAAACAGAAATGACAGAAATGGATTTATGGGAAGTGCTTTCAACAGCCGTTGCTCACTTCTTTTAACTCTATTTTCATATCTGTCAGTGAGTCAGGTTTTAATCTCAAGTGTTTCCTTCTAAACATACATAATGGCATTTTTAATCAAGATGCCATGTGGCCTTAAATAAATCAACGTACAGTAAATAACCACATTTGCCTTTGTCAGCCAGAGCCCTAATCTTATCATAACGACCTTCTTTCTATGAAAAACCAAACAAACAGGTGACTGGCATAAATTACGTTTTAAAAATAATTTCTGATAGGGTGCACTGTTGCGTGGGGACAGGCTGTGCCCATAGCCAGGCTCACTGGATGCTGCCATGGGCAAAAAGGGGCAGCGCGGTCCATCCTGGGGTACAGCGCTCGGGGCAAAGATTCAGCACCCAAAACGATTACGCCAACTTCATACCTTTTAGATCCAGCTCCCCCGTCCTTTACCCCTCACTGACATATCTGTGGGCTAATTTCAGGTTTCCATCCTGCTTGCTTCATGTCTGCAGCAGAAGTCCTGACACTGTGTCCTGCCTTCCCCGGGTATTATTTCTCTATCTAAATACCGGCCGCGTCGGCTCAGGGAGTACTCACTAAAAGATCCCAGACACTCACGTTTCAATATTGTCCTTATCGCTCTTTTGAAACATGCCAAGTGGAAAAGGCTTCAACCATGAGACAACCAAAGAGGTTCAACCATGGGCAAGCGATCCTTGAGCATCAACGATCTCAGTCCCCTGCCAGCTGAGAGGGATCGACGTAGCAGCCTGCCTGCGGAGATTCGTTCTTGGGATGCAGAGGCATTTGTGTAACGTGCTGATCTTCTGTAATCTGTGGATCAGCAATTAATTAAAAAAATTGATAGTTCATGTTGCAGCGGAAAACATAATGGAAGAACAGGACACGCTGCGTAGAGCGAAGTTAAACATCTGTTGCCATTCAGGTGGGGACAGATCCAGCGTGTTGGAGCCAACACGACATCTCCTGAGAGTTTCCCCTCGGGCCTGCGAGCGGCCGTTACATGGATGAGCCAACCCACGGCTGGTCTGTCTCGCCTGCCAAAAAGTTTCCCCCCTTCTCCAACCCTCTTTGTACCTGGAGAGCGTTGTGGATCGCGTTGTGTCCACGCAGCTGGATCTGTCCTCCCACCAGTGCTCATCCAAACCCATTGGAGGTGATGTGGGTTGGGCGCTGTGCTCCTGACGGGGACTTTGGGATGAGCCTAGGTGTAGGGTTGCACCTGGTCTTAACGGAGACGTCTTCTCACCAAGGATCTGGGGGCCGGTTTTAGGGTTGCAGCCCCTAGCTGGGCTGTGCTTCACGCAACGCAGAGGAAGCGGTAAGCAAAGATTGACAGCAGCTGAACAGAGCTGTGTTGAATAATTGAAATTGTCTTCCCAGCACGGGTTTTTTGTTTTGGTTTGGGTTTTTCGTGGCCCGTTATATTGCTTGCCTGTCTCTAATATTCCCTAGATTATGTTTTCTTAAACAATTGAATTTTCAAACCTTATTTCGAATCTGTCAAGCTTATTTGATTATTTCTCCAATACAACCCAAGCCACTTGAAAATCTTCAACATTTAATTTACTTTCAGCTGCGTTCTATTTTCAGCGCAAAAAAAAAAAAAATGCTAGGGAGTCTTACTGTGCATGGCAAATTCTGGCCTCCCGAGGTGTCGGGGGTTTACTGAGGGGAGAAGAAAATCAACAGCACCGTAAACACAAAGACCAAATCATCCTTCTCTTTTCTTTAATGCAGTAAGGGGGCTGTCCTGGGGAAGGGGAGGTGTGCCGGTTATGGCTCTAAAGCCATAAAAGCATTTTAAAGGCATTTGGTATGCTGAGCCTCCTAAAACATGTCGTAGTGCATGTTTCAAGTCGATCCAAACTCGGCTCAGGCAAAGGTCCCTGTGACATCTCTCAAAAGGCCCTTGGAGATAACAGAGCTCTTCTAGGAAAAGACAAAGAGCAACAGCAGCGGCGTTCCCAGGAGTATGAATAAAAACCATTAGAAATCGGGAATTAAGATGAGCTGCCATCTGTTAGCCTTCAGAGCTTCGCAGAGGATAAATGTCCCAGATTGCACCCCCAAAGCAATAGCGCGTGTGCCGTCCTTTCCGCCGCGACCCGCAGATGAGCACGCGGCCAAGAGAATGACTTTGCTTAAAATAGGAACGGATTTGCTGGCTGTGTATTTTTGCCTCAGGCAAATCTCGAAATCAGTGGTGATCTTGTGTCTCCAACTGAGTAGTAATTGCTCAACGCTGCCCCGGGGCTGTGCAGTTCAGAAATTAGGAGCAGGGGTTTTTTTGCCCATCAATGGGCTGGGTTAGAATCGCTGAATTAGGCTGGTTAGGAGGTCCTGGATGGCACCTGGGGGTTGCACCAATGCTGCTTGACTGTAGGAGGGTCTCAAGTGCCTCTGTCAAGCACTCTGCGATGAATTCACGTGGGCCCACCCGTGTGATTGCATGCAGACATGGTTGTCCGAGGCTTCCACCATGAGGAGGAACAAACTGCTCAGGACTCTGGTGCATTTTTTGTAGCTTATTTCTCTGCGGAGGGCATAGCTGAAGTCCATACCTGGAGGACTGTTCTCAGTGATGATGTACTGATCAAAAGTGCTCTTGTTCAGGCTTGTCCCTCAGTAAGCCATCTCAGATGTGTCAGTCCAGAGTGAGGAGCGCCAGATTGCCCCCGAAGCTGCTTTTTGCTGCATCTGGCAATTGCTGATGCCGCCAACCCTAGGGTCAACCCTGCCAGCTCACTGCTGGGGAGTGTGTTGGGCGGGATTTCTGTGGGGTTTTATCTTACATTATTTGCTTGTTGTAGTGCAAAAAGTCTTCTGGCTCTTCGTGTAGTAATTAACAATAACAGAACCAGGAGATACGTAGCTACTTTAATACTTGCTTTGTGAATCGTGTAGATTCAGTCAACATCCGTGTCGAGGAGTAATTTTTCTTTGAAAGTTCAGTCTTAGGGACCCAACTCTCAGGCCCCTTCGGCTTGGTGGGCGCTGAAAGAAGTTGCCTGGGAGAACATGAAAAGCTCGTGATTCAGATGACCTTAAACCCAGCTTACTTTCCTTTTGTAGGAATGTAATTACAAAGCCAGAAAGCGACGGTAATCTTTTTAAAGCATTCATTGAATGGTGACGGTTAAAAGGAGGGAGGTGGGAAACAACGTTACAGCAGCAGTGAGTACTGCAGAGCAGGGTCCGCGCTTCGGGAGCAGCAGCTTCGGCGTCTGTGAAAAGGATATTATTGGGACAATTTGCTGTCAAGTGCAGTAGGCGGCTGTGAGGGACAAACCGCCGGCCTCAGTTGGTTTTGAAGATGTTGTAAATAAGCAGTTGGGAGGAGTGGGGCAAAACAGCCCGCGCATGCAAATGCAACTTGTCGCGTCCTTAAACACCACCCTGTCTTCAAAGCATTGGTCAGTGTTTAAGGATCTCTTCTGAGACACAGTGTGAAACATCTTTAGTGTTCGAGGCACGGTGTTAGCGTCTCGTGTGAGGGAAGGGCTTTCGTTTGACTCCCCTCTGGCGCCGCGGTGATGCGTTTGCAGTTTCAGCTGAGATGCAGAAGCAGGAGTCGGGCTCGGCGCCCCCACCCCAGGGCCCTCCGCGGAGGCCGAAGGGTGAGGGCTCGTTTCCCATGAAATCTCCCAGAGACTGGGGAAAAAAACGCTGGAGAGAAGCTCCTTGCCAGTAAATTGTTCTGAAGAGGTAATAATGACATTGCAAGTCAGGGGCGATCTCCTTTTGGCTGTGTGGCCAATGCAGGATCACAGCAACAGGCGGGCGGCGCAGGGGCGGGAGGCTCTTGCCGCAGCCGTTACCCTGGGTAGCCGTCTAACAGTGGTGGAGAAGGCGGGTGCGGTGGAAGGCACAGAAGCTTTCTGTGAGGGCGATAGGCATAATTTGATTTGCAAATATGTAGAAATACCAACTGCTACAGCAGGAAAAAATCCCCCAAGGTGCTCCCATGGTAATGGCAGGTATGGGTTTCCTCCGGAGGCTGGCGCAAGGGCAGTGGGAATCCTGCCTTGGGATGAGCAACCGAGCCCGTGCCTGCTCAAAGTTCAGTGATGGCTCCAAAGCAGTTGTGGCTGTTGAGCATTTGCAGCTCCTTGGGAGCAATTGTCCTTTCCAGGATGAGTAATCCTGAGGGAATGCATGTCCGATGGGTGAAGGGCTTTGCGTACCTGCTAATTTCTCGCCTTCCCTCTCATCATGACAGCGACAATTTAATTTTTTTTTTTAAATAGTACAATCTGCCCGATGACTGCAAAATGAGATGCAGTAGGAGGGCTGTCTCTGATAATGAACCCCTGTCAGGGAACGACAGGGATTGACGGAAGCGAGGGAAAATAATCCTCCGAGCGCCTGAGCAGCCTACTGAACATCAACAGGGCCCGGCCCAAAGTAGGGTGCGCAACAGCACCCTTCGGCGATGGCGTCGCGTGCCCCAGGTGGTGCCCCGCAGGGAAATCAGAGTTCTGGCCTCATGTCAGCAGAGCACTTCATCCAGCAGCGTCGTTACCATCCTTCCATCACCGGGGGAAGAAAACGCAGCCCTTTGCCTTTAGTCTTCCGCTCACGAGGAAGGAGATCAGTTCGTTTGCTTTTTGCCTCTCTCCCATTTGCATATGTAGAGCAGCTCTTAGCATAGAGCCAGATGTCTGTGAGAGAAAAAAATGACTGCAAACCCCTTTCAGGAGTTTATTTACTGGAATAAGGTCTGTGTCATGAGGGGCAGAGCTTTAAAGCTCCCTTCTACAAGATCCCACTTCAACTGACGCCCGCCTGGCCTCAGGACAGATGTCAGCATGGGGAAGGTGGGACTACGGGGGCTTCTCTGCTGCAACATGTCCCAGCTTAAGAAGGCAGAGGGAAGACAGCAGTAAAGATTGCACAGAAATTTTTTGTAAACTTTCAGGAATAAGGCTGCAAACATGTTTCTTAGTTCTTTCTTTTAAGGCCGTGACCCTGGCGGAGCCAGCAGTCCCTACCTGACACAGTCGGTTGAGTTGTTTTCCAGCTTGAGTTGTTCAAACCTTCGGGGTTTGCGAATATCCTAAGCCAAGCCTCGGCTTCTGCTAGGGAAGATTCAGCCTCGGTTCTTCCAGAGCAGAGGGAGAGTGCAGCAGGGGCCTCCCAAACGTGCTAAAGCAAGGACAAAACCAGCAGCAGTTTCAACCTTCATTCCAGTTGGGTGCAAAAAAAAGTTTCAGGGAATGCAGACACACTTCATTTCCTTTTACTGATCTGTTTTGATTTTTAAACTATGCTTACCCGTCTGGCCCAAGGCAGAGAACAGTGACAACAAGGGGAGTTGTTCCTGTGCCAGCCAGTGTGATAGGGTACAGGGCTCGTTTGGGAGTTGGCCCACAAGGACCATCGGCTGCGACACTGGGCGAGCTTTCCATGAACGCCCTTCCAAAGCGTGAGGAACACGTCCTGACATGGGTTCAGAAAGTGAAGAGCTGCCTTTGGGTTGGGCTGAGGGCAGAAGACAGCCAGGGACCCAGCAAAGCTTTCACGCGTGTCAGAAGATAAATGTCCTGCTGGCATGCTGGCATCTGGGCCACCAAGTGTGTTTTGGGGTAAAATCAACCCCCTGGGTTACAGCCAGGATTATTTAGAGTCCTTGCTGGTTTAATACAGGATTAATCCCATGGGATGAATCAAAAGGATGAATCAAACTGTTGCTAATGGGGGATGTTGCTTCTACCTAAAAGTCACGAGCAGATCACCAGGGATGGACCTGACCTTTCGTGCCTCCTTCCACCGCCTTCAGGTTGGACATGGCTTATCTTTTGTATCTGGACGGAGGCTCGACGTGCCCGCTTTGGCACAGCTGTTGCCCCGTTTTGGCAGCCTCCATCCGGCGTGTTGGGCTCTCTGGGAGGACGTGCCGCTTTCTCAGCCAATGGGAAGAGCTGCTCTGCCGTTCCTGCAGACAGCAGGCAATTCCCTACGGTGCCCTCGCCACCTACATGGACTGGCATCGCCTACAAAATACTCCATAGCTGAACAGCGTGGAATATAGCCAGCAAAAAGTCACCTCTCCTTGCCAGCATGAGCAGCTCCTCCACCAGAGCAGCTACTTCTCCTTTTCGTGCTCCAAGGAGAATCTAACAAGGCTTGGGGCAGGGAGGCTGGAGAAGGTTGGAGGTTGCCCCTCATCCTGTTACTCCTAGTGGCAGCCACGTACCTTCTGTGATAAAGCAGTGTGATGTTTGTGGATTGATTAAAAAAACCAAAATCAGGTTTATTGGCATTCGCTGTTAAAACTCAATCTCCTTAGGTTACAGATCTGGATTGCCTTGTTGTGTGCTACCAGCACCTTTGTAGGGTGGCCTGGAGGCATCTCTTCGTGTGGACCCTGGGCTGTACTTCTGCAAAGGGGACATATAAAATAGGCATAAATAGTTTGGTAGAAGTACTTTTTAACACCCATATCACCATAAGTAACTGAGGGGCAGGGAGAGGCTACAGGTGAGTAGAACATCAGTTGGGAAAGCATCTCTATTCCATATCCAGCTTTATTCCATAACCTCATCACACAGGGTGGGGTGGGTTTTGAATAATCAGCATTAGAGGTGTTAGGTGGTGCAGTGCTGGGTACCATTCCATGGTTTGCTTTGGGGGGGGGCAATTGGAGCAGAGCTGGAGCCTCTTCCGCAATTAGGTGCTTAACCAGTTTCTCTCAAAATAACGTTTAAAGGATTAGGTGGCAGAGGTCACCTTCTCTGGCCCCGGGGTGCTCAAGGCATTCGCCCAGGAGGAACAAGGTGGGGTTCCCACCTTAGCATTAGAGTTTGCTGGAGCATGGACTTTCCCTCTCAGGGCAACTTCTCGGCAGTGTGGTCAGCTCAGGTGGGGAGATTTCTCCTTGTTACATGGAATAAGAAGCAGCTGGAGAAAGTCCACAGGAGGCAGGCTTGTAGAAAGCAGCTTGCTAGGAACGGCTGAGCAAGCTGCCAGGGCTTGGTCTGCTAAAGGCACAGTTCCTGGGCAAAGCGGGAGATGGTTGCAGAGAGAAGCACGGTGGAGTCCCTTGCCTGTGCTGTAGGTAGGAAGCGGAGTCAAAAGTTCTGAAGGTTGTTTAACTTCGGTGGTAGATACCAGAATGTGTTTGGGGTTTGCTTGATCCTGCTTTGTTAGGCACAGATCCTGCTTTGTTGTGGACAGGGCAAGTAATTTCTCGATGAGATTAAGTTGTATTTGCTGGGATTTTTTCCATTGTAAATGATGGATACGCAACAAACTCAAGTGCTGAATGTTCTCTTGTGTGTATTTGCAGACCTATTCACAAATTTTGCAAAATTGTGAAAAACCGAATCTAATTTTTGTTACCTGTTGCTGTGCTGCAACATCTTCAAAGGTTGCCTTTGTGTCCTCTGCTCCTGCTTGTCCTCCTGCATATGTTCTCCCCCTTGCAGCAATCTGCTGCTCAGCTGCATTCCTCTGCTCTCCATTGGGAGCTGAGGCTCTGTTTTCCTTTGAGCGCTGGTACCCACGTGGAAGTCATCTCCAAAACATTGATCTTTGTGTGCAAAACTTTAAACGATAGAGGCGTGTCTTGGGGCGAAGCAGGAATCTGTTTGATGAACCTGTTTAACGTTGTTGTGGAGGGCGCGGGGTCTGTTCTTACCGACCTGGAGAATCAAGCCAAGCTTTGGGTAGTCTTAGTGCTTGAGCAGGTTTTCAAAGCTGGCTCCAGAAGTCTTGTGATCAGCTCTGTTGGCCTGAGTTCGTGACATCTTTTAACAGGTCAATAAACGTTTTCTCTCTGCTATTTTATAAAAGCATTTGCTGAATACAGGGGGGTTTTGGTACTGAAGTGATGGGCAGTCCTGTAAGGCCTCTTCTAATGAGACTCCAATGCAGTTTGGCTGTGTGGTCACTTTAGAAGGATGCTGACCCATCGTAGCCCACCATAAATCTGTGATATTAATGTGTGAGTCTGTGATGTGATGTCCTTGGAGTTTGTTTTGCCAACGAGTAGACTTTCCCATTTTCTGCTCTACTGCTGTGCTGAAGCTGTCAGCGTTTCTCTTAGGACATGTTCCTGGTTTACGTAATATCCTAAGTTTTCAGCAGTGAGATTTAAAACTTGTTCAGAGCTCGTAAGCTTCTCTGTTTCTCATGCACTTGGTCTGTAATAGATGTCTTCTGCTGCCCACCCTCGGATTGCCCAGATGCAAACACGCCGAGATGCATTCGCTCCCGATTTGAGAGCGTGCTGGTGCAGCCGCAGTAAAGCTTGTCCAGATGTCTGGGAGCGTTAGCTTCTCCCATCAGTTTATTCCTCATCTGGGAACGCTGAAGCTGGTGTAATGAACTTGCATTTTGTGCCTAGGCCCAGACATCGCATAATTCCATAGCAGTTGTTTCTGTTTGCTCTTGTTGCACTGTGGACCGATGTGTTTCCCGTGAAAAAGGGCGCTTCCTAAGGAGAGAATGGAAGATGTTACTGAGGCATCAACGATCATGTTCTTCTGCACGGAGTTCTGTCTTACCAGTTAACGCATTCAGCTGGGGTTTTGCTGTTTGTTTGTTTTTTAAATAATGAAGGCTTCCAAACTTTCTAATTCCACTGCAGTGTAGCACATGCTTAAGCTAACAAAAGCAAACTCTGCTTTAGTTCTGCTCGCAAGTGAAGTTCACTGGGCACTTCATGCTTGGCCCCAGGCAAAATACTGGGTTTTGCTCTCAAGCCCTCTGCAGGGTCTTCAGGCCTCCCTTTGCTTTTCTCTGGGTGCAGAACAGCCACCACGCTGCATCCAGATGGTGCTTGGGGCTCATGAAACCTAGGTGGGGTGACGACCCCAAAGGCACCTGCCAGGACTTGCTCCCCAGATCAGGACTTCAAAAGCATGGGTTTGGCTTGGTTCTTTGAGCTCCCCTAAATGTGGAGAATAACTTTTATGTAGTTGTGTGATCCAAAGGAGAAAGTGAAACCCTGTGTGAGAGGAAAAACAGGCTTTGGTTTGGGTTGTATTTCCCTCTCAGCAGGGAACTCCCCCAAGAGCCCCCTCCCCTCGCTTTGCACCTGATCACAAGGTTCCTAAACCCAGAGCAACACGTTGGGGATCTCGGTTTAATATTAGGAGCATAGGGCTGGCTTTACACCATGCAGTGGACCGTGATGAAGCAACTCTAGAGCAAGCTGTTCTTGGGAATAGCCTCAGCAGAGCTGTATTGGCTCAGTGCTAGTCTGGGGCTAATGTGTCATGTAGATGCGTTGCTAATTAGCCTACTGATGAAAAGTGTTTTTAATTAAAGCAGGTACAGTGCTGCTTTCCTCCCCCTGGAACATACATTGTGTTTATGTGTTTCATTTAGTGTCACTTGGGAATATTGATGAAATGCAAGTTTTTATGGAAAATAGCGAATGAGAGACCAAGGTAGTGCAGACTGAGGTCAGCAGGGACCTCTGGAGGTCGTCTGGCTCAATGCCGCTGCTCGGGCAGGGCCACCTAGAGCTGGTTGCCCAGGACCATGCCCAGATGGCTTGTCAGCATCTCCGAGGAGGGAGACTCCAAATCCTTGCTGGGCAGCCCGTAAGGTAGTGGAGATAGAGCTTCAAGGTCAGGGTCACCTGCAGGAGATTTGGAGACCCAGCTTCATATCGTTCGTTCTGCCCCAGGCTGAATTAAATCCCAGTCCCATGGGCCCTGGGCCAGTGGGCTCCTTGGAGCTGCATTGCCCTCTCACCTTGACCAGCAGGTCCAGCCTGGCCTGGGAGACAGCTGCGAAGGGAAATGCTGCCAAACAAGAGGAAAAGTTTTCTTTTCAGCAAAAGAAAACAAACAAACTTGGATATAAAATTCCCGATGAAGCCTTCAATAATTCTAACAGTCCTTCCGTGCCGTTTTGTTGCTGACCCCATACCCTTTGCGGCTTCGTGCTCTGCATTTGTTGTGTCTGTGTGTGGTTTCAATCAATCTTTTATCTGTTGCTGCTTCTGAGCTGTGCTGATCTTTTCTCCTTATTTATTTTTTTTTTTAACTATTTATTTCTGGTGGGATGGAAGTGGACCAGGAAAAAAATTTGCACAGTCGTACATGTGACTGAGCAGGTTTGCGGCGCAGAGTAATTCCAGTAAATCCTTAATTGATTCTTAGTTGATTACCAGCTTTATGAGTGCTTCTCCAGATGTTTGCTGCAAGTGGTCTCCCATCATCACAAAATACATCTTGGCTGCTAGAAGATCAGGTTTCCATTCCATACGCCGCTTCTCTAGTGAGCGCTTGTTCAGCCCCAGGTGATGAGGTCAAAATATCTCTGGAAGATGGATGAGGGGAATGCCGCTAGATTTATGGCCTGTATAGAGGGATCCATTAATTGAGGTTTCTCTTGTATTGCAGTGTGCCCACATTCCAGAGCCTTCCTGAGGAGATACTTAGTAAGCTTGCAGATGTCCTTGAAGAGGTAAGTGCTTTTAATTTTGAGAGCTAATGAGTTCAGAGTCTGCGAGCCTTCTGGTGCAAATATCCAGGCTCTTTTTTCCCAAAGAACAGCTTCACAATTTTGATCCCGGTTACAGTTGACTGTTCCAGCACGTCGAGATGACGAGAGGAGCTGTGTGACAAATGAATCCAGTTTTCAACAGGGCTTACCTATTTTTAATTAGATTTCTGTCCAATTGGGGAGCAAAATAATCGTTTCCCGCGGTGTGCAGAAGGGAAATCTTCTCCAGCCCCTGGTTCTGTGGCGCTGAAGGGGAGATGTCGAAAGACCATCTCCTTTCAAATCTGATGGGACGCTTGCGTGAGAGGGCAATATCGCCCCTTAAAGGAGGTGCCACGGACAAGCTGCTCCCGTAAGAGTTACAGCAGAGGGGGCGATGTGATAGACCAGGAGGTGTTCGATGGTCTGGGTGGAGGTGTGCTTTGCCTCCCTGGCTGTACCTAGTATCTCACTACTGTCAGGCTTTTCATGACTCTTTATTTAGAAAAACAAACCAACAGAAACCAGCCAACCAAAAAAAAAAAAACCCCAATCCCCAAAAAACAAACCCCAAAACCCTACACCCTACCTACCGCCTGCAAAACCCCCAACCTTGCCCTGTAAGTGAATGTGTAAATGGATGTAAAAGATTGGCGTTGCGTTGCAGGCAGTTTGTCCGCGTGGGTTATTCACATTGCCCCTGTCCTGGGCCTGCAGAATTGCATGTGATTAAATATTAGAGCAACTGTTAATAAAACCTTTCAAAACGTAGCCCTGTATGATTTAACTGCAGGGAATCTCGGTGTACGACAGTATTTTATTTCATTCCTTGTTGGGTTTTCGTACGTGCCTTGCCATCGTGAGCAACCCTGATAACTGTGTTTATAGACAAATGTCCGTGTGTGCCAGCTCTGCTGTTGATTTTAAGAAATGGTGCTGCTGACAGTTGGGTTTTGTTTTCTTTCAGGACATTTTTACTTCTCGCCTTCTTATTTAGCATACAGATAAATTTTGTAATCCGAACAAATCAGCTGTTTGTCATACAGAATAATTGCATATTCATAGATAAGCTTTATTTCCTTTACTGCCAGAGAAGTGTTCAGATTCGGAGAGAAAAGGCATATTAACTTGATATGCTAAGAATTAAATTTGCCTATCTCACAACTGCACGCCTAACCAGGAACAGATAGTTCAATTTGCTTGGATCACATAACCAGCATTAAACTCCTTATCAGGAGTTAGGGAAAAGAATAAAGTCAATAAAGCTTTTCCAGGGGCACTTTAAGTTTCATGGCAGGGGGAAAAAAAAAAATCCTAACAAACACAAAGGAGAAAGGAGGCATGAAAGCGGCATCTGTGGGGGTAACTCTGCACCCCTAGGGCGGATGCTATGGCTGGAGAGGTTGTCCCAGTCTGTACTGGGATATGGATCCCAGTTTCCTGCTTGGGACCACCTCTGTTACCCCCTCTGGCTTTTTGATTTAATGTACAATGTTTTATGTAAACTAAAAAAACCACTCTGCTGTGATACCGCGTGTTTGGTGTTGAGCGGTACGCAGCGTGCGGAGCCTGAGCACAACTTCATTTCTCCTCTCCGTTGCTGTAACCAGGACTGGATGCAAGAGGCTGATTTGGCACAGTTTGAGGCAGGGGAAAAAACTTCTTACTGTTAAGATTTGATGCAGTTTTTCGTTTGATACAGTGCTGTGAATAACGCAGCGCTTCTGTCCTGCATCCGCTAGTGAGCAGGTTTTAGAAATTATCTAAAATCCAGAAGCAAGACAGAAAGGCTGGGTTAATTGCCCATTAGCCCAATCGAACTTGGAAGTGGGGAGGGGAAAAGGTCAGTGTTTGAGAACGCAACTTCACCTCTAGAACTGATGGAAACACTACACCAAGTTCCTTGGGTAACGCAAGAATTGACAAAACCCAGAGGAATTTGCTGTTCTCTTGCAGTGGTTTCTGACTTGGGTGCGATTGCTCCCATTAGAGAAGTCGCTCCTAGTTTATATACCTGAGAGGAGAAACAACTCTGGGTTCGGTTTTAGCACATTCAGACCCAAGCTACTGATACGCTGTGGCTTTGCCAAGAAATCTTCTCCCAGGAATGAGCTTCCTAGGGCCATAATTCACCCTGCTTCCTGGCCCTTCTTCTGGGACGGAGGCTTCTCCAGCTGTAGGTCGTTGCAGTTGACACCAATCCCAAAGCAGCTTTGAGCTGCACCCCTAGCCCCAGTCCCAGGATTTGGGAATAGCTACTAGAGCCTGGCACAGCTTTTCCCAGCACCCCAACCCTACCCTTCTGTTCTCTTCCATTACATTTTTTTGATTGTATTGATATTTCTCAATGTTGTGTATTAAGAAGCATCAACGTAGTGTATGGCTGGCTTTACGGACGTAGCTCAAACCGTTGGGTAATGACCACAGTGATTTCCACCGCTGTGGGAAGCTAAGCGTCCCTTCCAGCACGGAGGTTGGGTTAGTTTGGTGGTAATGCCACCTCCGCGTTGTTTGTCCTTGTGCTTGCCAAACGTAACGTGAGGCAACAGGTCGTGTGTTTTTGCAGCTCAAGACTTTGTTCTTGTGTTACTTGGGTTTTGGTGGCTTGGTGTCTTGAGGAGATGAGGTTTGTATCTGCCTGCAGGAGAGGCCTCTCCAATCATTTGCAGCTGCTTGCCCAAAAGCCATTTGATGCAAAGTTCCTGCAAGATTCATCCAAATGATAGGGTAGGACGAGAAGAGAGATTTAAATTGGTGGATGCTGAGTCAAAATAAATGCATGGGTTTGTGGTCAGCTCAGCCCCCGCTTCACATAAGCCAAGCCCTGGGCAGGGGGTCGCTGTTTGGGAGAGGTGGGGAGGCGAGGGTTGGTGGTGCTTGTGCTGTGCAGGGGATGAAGGACCCAATCCATCCATTATTCTGTGTGGGAAACAATTTTTATTGTTTCGTAGGGTGGTGCGTATCGTCCCACGTTTGCTGTGTGTTTGGGATGCGAGAGGCAACACACAGAGTCTAGAAGCTCAATAATGACATTTTTTAATACTGTCCCCAAGGTTTTCCTAATTTTTCTCCCTTAGTGCCTGCTTTTTCATGCTTTTCTTCAGTTGGAAAAGCCCTTCTTGACCTCCCTCTGACTCTGGGGGCATCGCGCCCTGAGCTGCTCCTTCCTAAAAGAACCTGTTGCCCAGCACCTCTGGCCCCTGGGGCGCGCGCTCGCAGCTCCTTCGCTCAACAGCCTTGAACCGGTGGCAAGGCAGTCTCACCGTGCAGTATTTTGGTCAAGAAAATCAACGTGTTTGTGTTGGATAACGTTAATACGGGAGGATTAATGTAGGTGGAAAAGGTAACGGCTGCCAGGACGCTGCTCGCGCCCGGCTGTGTGCCTGCCCTCCGCCCAGCGCCGCCTATCTTGCATTGCATGCCCGCCATGGTATTTATTGTGTAAATATCTTTGCTCTGGATGAACACAAATCTCCTTTGGAAAACAGTAAAAGTGACTTCTTGCCCATTATTTTTATTTATGAAACATCTGAAGAATTTTAGTTTCCTTGGGGGAAAGGGGAGTTGGTTTGCAAATTGCAAGGCTCGCTGTAGCTGACCAATAGCCAAGCATAAAAGCCTTTTTTTTTTTTTTTTTTTTAATAATAAACCTCCAGAACTTAATGAAAATGCAAAAGCCTGACGTTTCTATACCCACTTTTGAAGGCTTTGAAACAATTTATGGTTGTCTTTTCTGGTTACAGACTTTCTGATTTTCTTAGAGTTTAAAAAAAAAAAAGTCTTTTCTCCTCCATCATCAGTTCTATCGCACAAATAAATGGATTTTTGGTAGTAAACAGCTCTTTTCTAAGACTGTGTAGCCTCAGCATTATGGCACTTCGTTATAATGAGGGCAGTTTATAACAGAAGGGAATAAAGTATTAATTTATTTAGGAAACTAAAATGCATTGGAACACACATAGAATAACTTAGAGCAGCTGAGGTGCCCTCTGCACGCGACTGCTACTGCCGCCATTTCGGGTCCTGTCCCCTCGTCCAGCCCCCAAACTGGAAGGTAGCGCAGGGGACGTAGCTGCCCCCATGGGAAGCTTGGGAGGAGAGTGAAGAGCATCTGCCCCAGCTTCAGGTCTCTGGAGGTTTTCCCCTCTCATTTCCCCCCCCCCCGCCCAGGCATGGAGGAACAGGTATCTATAAGGTATCGTCAGAAGCCCCGTGGGGCACGGCATGGTTAACGTTACACGGCCAACGCGTGGCTGGTGTCACCCAGTGATGGTCTGGACGGCGCTGACGTTGCCGGTATTTTTAGTCTTTATGGATTAACTCCGTTGGTTAAATGAAATTAAACCCTTACGGGAGGAGGGCATGGAGTCTGTAAGAAATGAATCAACTTGCCAGGAACCGCACTGCAGGCGAGAGAATAAAAAAGGGAATTTGTGGTCATAGAGGAATAAAACCAAACAAAAGCCCCCAAATGCCCAGCCTCCAGTACAACTTCTCGAGATGCGACTGCTCATGGTGAGTGTAGAGGTGCTGTCTCTGCCTATAGCACAGCACGGTGCCTATAGGGCATGCGTTTGCCTGCTCTTAAGCACCTTTGCTTTGTCTTTGCAATGAGGTGGGGGAAGATGGGACGAGAGGCGCTTGGCTGATGGAGCAGGGGTGGCGTTTTCCCCCGCTGTGCTCGCAGTTGAAGCTCATCGCCTTTTGGCTGTGTATGTGGTGACGAGTAGGAGCTGCTGGGGATGTAGGCGGGCTGGCAGTGGGTGGACCTTCTGTCGGTGGCCTCCAGCTCCGACCGTGCGCTTGGAAGAGCTTTCCAGGAGCTCAGCGGGGAAAAATTAGTACTTCTGGTGGGAGGCAGAGTAGATGCCAAGAAAAAGGAAACTAGTGGGCAGGCAGAAGGACAGCAGAGCTTGAGAAGGTGTTTGAGATGTCTGGAGGAAGAGGAACATTGGGCTGGGGTCTGTGTTCCTGGCGTGGCCAAGGAGGGGGATGAGCTAGCTGTGGGCATGGGCAGTGCTTGGAGACTGTGGGCTGGTGTCTTCTCTCTCTCTTTTTTCCATCAGGCCAAAAATGAGAGATTTCTTTTCCACCTTGAAGTTGGTTCTCTTTCTGGTAACCTTTTTCCTCTTCCAAGGGTACCCTCGGTGTCATTCAGATGTAAAGCTTATATCCTTGGAAGATTGAGGTCTCGAATCAGTAGCTCAGGTAACAATAATTAGGGTTCTCTGACCTTGTCTCTTTTGAAACCATTTCCAGTTGCTTATGGTTTTGATGGCTTATCCATTTGATCTAAAATGATTCATTGTGGCTG
>NW_009259528.1:1077384-1094083 GCF_000687185.1 Egretta garzetta
CCCAACTCGAACTACTGATCCTGTTTCAAAGGAGGCGATTGCTTTTCCCCTGTGTCGGGCTGGACTTGTTATCCGCCTGGATGTCTGTCCCAGCTCCGCTGAGTTACGCAGGGCTCTCAAGGTGGGGGGAAGGGGCGGGAAATCAGAGAGCCTGGGGGAGCTGGAGAAGACAATACGTGGTTTAAAGTTTTGTAGTTATAAATGCACAGCAGGGGGTTGAATTAAGGTTTCATTGGCATTTTTCAACTCTAGCATTTTCTAAATCCTGTGTACTTGATGTTCCTTTGCTGTTTGGGATTTAGCGTCCTAATCCACGTAAGATGTTCTGTGCCTGACTCTGAGCAGTTTGAGTGGTGGAGGGCAACAAATGCAATTTTAGTTTGGTTACCAAAATACTGGGAGATTCTTTTGGCATAGATAATGTCAAATCTAAACCACATCAAATGGGTTCTTCTTGTATATTGTGTGTCCAAAACTCCAGGCAGCTTTGTCACGTGTATGTTATTGCTATATGGATATATATATGCAAATAAAATGTTATGATACATTGCAAATATGTAATGTTTATATCACATACATGCAATATAACATAGATATTCAAATATCATATAAATAAGGCTAATTGCCCTAAGTCAAGCATGCAAACCACTTCATTAACTAGTCCTAGGTTTCTCTCGCTGTGACTGTACAGTTTGGCTTGGGAGCGCGTTTGGGCCTTGGGACTGCCATTGCCCGTGTCTCCCAGTGGGCGTTCTGGAAATTATTCCCCTACAAGTGTTGATACTTCAAAATTTTAATTTAATTTAATGCATTAAGGAGGCCCAAGTGCCAGCGATGTGCTCCTCCAGGCGCGGGCGGCTGTGCTTTGGCTCCCTCACTGATCCCAACGCATATATGGTCACGGGCAAACGTCGCTGCCAAACTATTTGAGCAGAGCAAGCGAGGAGAAATGTGTTAAATACCACAGGTGGATGATGCCAAGCCTGAAATCCGGGTTCCTGCAGCTCGCTGGCTGCGTGCAGAGCCCATCTCGGGAGTGTGATCCCAAAGTGCTGAAAGCACGGATCACAGCGCCTGTCTGCAGCCGCTTCGTTAACGCCGCTGTACATTTACGTGATGAGGGTTGCTTGCCACTATTTTTTTTTCCTTTTTTTCCCAATTAAAGAATGAATTGAATAAGGCACGAATGGTAAAAGAAAAACAAAACAAATCTCTGCTGCTAGTGGCGCAAGTCCTGATGAAAAGCGGCTTTCTTGGAGAAAGTCTCGTTGCGTAGTTCGGCTTCCAAAGCTGGCGTGGGCAGACCTGTCGTGTTTTGCCAGCTTTCGTGCGAAGATGCCAACCGTCCTTCTTGCTCCACATGGTGAAATTCATATGGATCAGAACTTCTTGGGATGCTTCCATTTAATGAACAGAGTCTGAATACAGCCCTCCTTTTATGCAGAATTGCGTAATATTTCCATCTTGACGAGCCTTGGCAAAACGTGTTAAAAGTTAGTTTTGAAATTCTTTAAGGCACGTTCATCTTTCTTGGGCTCCCTTTCTGTGCGTTGCCCATCACCGGGCTGCAAAGAATCTGCGAGGTCTCATGGGCATCGGCTCTGCGGGGTTTGCTGTGCCATGCCTCCAGTTGACCAAGAAGTACTCTCTTGTCCCTGATTCACCCCGTTCCCTACCCAGGTCTTGGCCAAGTCCTCCCTTGGCTTTTAAAACCTTAGCTGCTGCCCTTGCAGTTTTGCTGAGACCGGTCTTGTTTCCACGTTCCCCCACTGACCGTGCAGGCCAGCTGGGTCTTTCTCTTGCCCTTTCTCCACAAAATCTCTCTTCCCTTTTCTTCCCCATCATTTACCATCAAACCCCTCTTTCTCTGACAAAATCCCTGTAACGAGCGTGCATGAAGCCACCTCCCTGACTTCCACCCACCCGGCGTGATTAACTGACCCAGGTCTTCTCACGGTGGGACCTGTGGGTGTTTGCAGTTGGGCCATGCAAGCCTGCTGGTCACCAAGGGCTTCTGCCAAAAATGTTTTGCGGTCAGGGAACTATGTTCTCCTTTTAACTGATTTTTATGAAATTAATTTGAAAATCTGTAAGAACCAGTTTGCATTTACACTGAAAGATCCCAGTGGCTTCAGACGGATCTTTTTTTAGAGGATTTCCACAGGGAGCTGGATTCCCCCAGAGACAGAAAGAGTTTATTATTATTTAATTTACTGTCAGAAGGACTGCTGCCCTTTCCTCTGGGCTTATTTCCTAAACCACAAACACAGGATCTGGCTGTTTGGGTTTGGTTCTGTTTTTTTCCCAGTGCAAATTGTAAAATCCACGGACATTAGGCCAAAGCACCCCAGCTGGAGGAGTACGTCCTCTACGGCCATCCGAAGCATGGGGATGTACCTTGTACCTGTTAATGCCAATCTGCACAGGAGTCCCGAAGGGTGCTTTGGGGGGGGTGGGAGTTTGGGGCTGTAAAGAGAGTTTCCCTCGGCCGCTAACGCAGCCGGTAGCTGGCCGCGCTGGTGAGGAGCTGCCTGGAGAAGCCGTAGCCTCCTCATTAGAGTCAGCTGTTAATGACCCCATCTATTCAACAGCACCCAGCAGTGAAGGTGAACATTCAGGCTCCAGCATCGCCTTTCCAAGCGCAGTCTTTGTATCGCAATAATTTTTTTTTTATCTATCCTCCAAAATAGTTTTATGGTTGCTTGTTTTTCAGCTGCCTCTTGAGTACCATCGTCCTTTCCAGCATATCCCTCTCTCCCCCCACGCTGGGCATCCCTCTCTTCCCAATAAACATCTCCCAGCCAGATCAGCCACCTCCAGGACCTGTGGCAACCACAGCCTCATGGAAAATCCTCCATCAGAAGAGAAGAAAATACCTGCAAAGCTGCTTCCAGCTCCAGTATTTTAATATTATTTTCAGCAGCAGTGGGTTGGGTGGATGTTAAAGCTTTCTGGGGTAAGAGGCTAATTTATGAGGCTGCTGCACTTGCCGTTGCCGCTCTTGGGTTATGCCGGTTTTTGGGCGTGTTTGCTCTTGGACAGGTTGGATTAAACCCACTCTGGCCTATCTGGAATATATATGCATGCTCTCTGTAAGCGGATTCTTCAGACGGTCATGGCTATAACAGAAAACAAAAGTGGAATCGTTTTTTTTGTTGGTAATCTCAGATGTTTTCCGGGGTTTCGTAGATATGAAAAGAAGGATTGAAGTAAATCCGCGATTTATCATGTGCACTGGCAGATTTGCAGGCTCTCGTTTAGAAACACACAAGATGGATGGGGGGCATCAGGGAGGTCACAGGATGCAACTCGGGAGATCCAGGTAAATGTCTGCTCTGTGATCCAGCCACGTGCTTGACTTTCCCATATCCATTAGTTCACTATTTCCAGTTTTAAGAGGCTTTGCAGCGTACGTTCGGGCAAAGCGCGTTCTGGTTTTCTATGTGTTTTACTGGCTGCTTTTGCCTGCAAACAGAGCAGGGCCACACTTCTTGTGTTGAGCAAATACAATATATTGAATTCAAATTGAAACAGAATACGAAGCTGTGCATCTGGGGGTTTCTGCCGCAGCCGATGCGGCTCAGCGCGAGCCCTTCTCCCCGGCAGAGCCCTGAGCAAGGCTGCTGCCGCCCCTGGGACATGGGCAAGGCCTCTGGGCCAAAACCACTGCTGGGGTGTTTCCCTTTCCATCTGGGTAAGTTTAAAATTGAGCTAGAAAACCCAGATTAAGTGAGAAATACTCTTCTAAAAGTCAGTTTGCAGCCAGGTATGGCGCTGTCTTGCTCCAGTGGGGTGGGAGAGTATAGATCTGTATAGTGAACGCTCCCCTTTCTGAATGTAATGATGGTGGTAGTGCTTGGACTACAGATTTTAAGATGAAACAAAGCTGTTCAGTGTTAACGAACTACACCTATAAAAAACGCACGTGAACGTCTCTTATGGTCCCGGTTCCTCCTGCATCAGCCACCTAAGCTCAGGACTAGCAGCCTGGTTTGGATGGGGTGCCTCCAGGGCCTGGTATCAGAATTAAAAAGGAGCTTTTTGGACAATGTGAGTGCTCTCAGCCACCTGATGATTTCCAGGATGGATCTCCCCATTGATGGGGCACTTGGTGCCGCAGCTTCGTGCAGGCGCAGGGTGGGGGGCAGCCGGGGGCTTTGCTTCTGCTGTGCTGGCTCCGTGGGAAGCCTGGAGGGTGAGCGTGCATCTCTGGTCTGCTGAGCATCTCCTGGGAGTTTATTTTAATAGCAGTTGCCAAAAATCCCTAATTTTAACCTACGTGTCACTGGTTAAATCCAGACGTACATATATAGGCTAATTTTGGTTGCAGTGAACCAAAGAAACAAAATCCAACCTCGTGCTTACTTGAAAATATTCCATGATTTCCAGTCTCTAACCTTGAATGGTCTGAAGCAGAAAAAGCGAATTGTTTCCCACAAAGCTCCTTTTATCTGTGAGGCGCAGGCAACACACTTTTATCTGTAAAAGCAGAAAAATATAATTAGCAATTATATTAAAAAACAAATATTAATTAACTTGGTGGGTGTTTTCCCTTTGATTCAAACTTTATTCCGCTGGTTTCTCCTATACCATTGCCCACAGTGACACCTGCTGGCATTTTGGACCAGGCTGGCCTGCAGGCTGTAGCCTCGGGAGCAAGACCTGCGAGGGATTAATTAGGAAAAATGAAGAGAGCAGTAAATGTGGTGATGGAGACACCTGTGGCCACCCTGGCCATGGCCACCAAGCTTTGAATGCTGGCCTTCTGCTCTGCGCCACGACATCAAGCTCTGAGTCTTGCTGCGCCGGCTGAAGGCGACCCTCCCGCAATGGAGCCGGTCATTAAATCCCAGCTTTGTCCTAGGCGAAAAATCAAGCATTAAACGGGGAGATCCTAGATCCTCCTCCCTTCCCCAGACCTTCTCAAAATACCCCCAGCCTGCAGGGGTTTCTTTTTTTTCAGGGAGTTTATTTTCCTTGGGAAATGAGCTTGCTCGCACTCCCTTGAGTAGCTTTCATTTCTGCGCCTGGATGTTATTAAACATTCAATTAACGTCTCGGGGATACGTTTGAACTAACTTCTTGTTTCCCACTATCGGTGTGGTATTTGCGGTATCTCGGAGTTGTAATAATAGTAATTGAAAAGTCTCTTTATGGTAGCAGAAAGCCATTTCACCCTTAATCCATGAAATAGCAGGCACTGGATATCTTAATGGATAACTGCAAGACTAAGCCACTGGAGGAAGGGAGAAAGATGTTTGAAATGGAGTTACTGATGTGGTAAAATTGAAATGGCCTTATTTCCATACTGCGCAGAATGCAACACAACACCATTGGAGATAAGCTTGCTTATTTACATTTTTAATACCTTGTAGCTTTCTGCCCTTCTTAACAGGGAATTTCCCGTGAAGGTTCCCAAAGTGGAATTTCTGACCGCCGTAGGGGTTGGATCTGCCTGCCAGATAGGGCTCGTGAGGGGGCACGAGGCCAGAAGCAGTACTGGGTGATCAGCTACCTGCTGATAAAATAAGTTTATCAGCCATTAGGACAGACTGCTTGGTAATGGCTAAGCCCTCCTCCCATGCCGCCTTTGGGTGGGAATGGGAAGTCTTTCTGGAGTAGAAGCTTTTTGGTTTGACCGCCTATGGGTTGTCAGGTTAGATGAAGAGGGGTTTGGTTGTGGCTTTACGTGGTTCTGAGGATTAGCCAACTCCGATGGTTCCTTCTGACATTAAAAAGGTACAAAATTCCAAAATGTGTTCCTAATCTCCAGAGCTTCCAGGGAGTTGAACATAGCTTGGAACTTCTGCCTCTCATTTGAAGTTTTTGGGGGTTAGGGAAATAAGAGCATGGGACTGTATTTGGGGGCAATACACAAGTTTTTGGGTGTATGACTTCAGACCCTGTAGTAGAAGAACAGGGGTGAAACTCATCATCTCGAAACATTGTCCCAAGGGGCCACCGTGTGTTGTAGAACTTAAGCTTGGAGATGAACCTCTTCATAGAGTATTCCTGGAACAGATCTGTCTTCGGTACCTTTTTCTGGAGCACCCCTGCAATAGCTCCATCTTCACTTTGAAGGAAGGGTTGGACTGGGACGGGCTCCATAACCTGCTGGTTCCTGGCAGATCCTTGCCTGGATTGCGGAGCTGAAGGTAGCACCGGTGCCGTGCCAATTGACGTTGATAACGGGTGTCTGGAATGAAATCCAGGTGTGGCCTTCCATCAAAAATATCTCCTTCTCAAAGTGTATAGAAATTAAGTATAATAGCAGAGGAATTAGCCTCTAAAATGCATACTTGGAGCAGAAAAGGTGTATTTCTCCAGGAATTTAAAAGAAAACATAAAAGAAAGAGATGTGCATCGTTTTGGACTGTGTGTAACGCAGTGTTGCTGCGGTGTACGGCAAGGTCTATTTACCCTGCCCTTCCTGACCGCGGAGCAGGGTCCAGGTTCATGCACTCGCTGGTACAATTTTGAGCAGCCTAATAGCCATTCCGGCAGCCTCAATTGCTGGCGTAGCCTCAGGATGAGATGGCATGAGGAATTGGGACTGAGATGGTTTGATCTTGCGATGCCCTCTCCCTGGCTGCTTTGCCTCCCTCACTGGGGAGGGGTTTGGAAGGGTGAAGGCAAAGCCTGTTCCTGTAGGACATGCCCACCAAGAACGCCGGGGGACTTACAGGCTTTCTTTGCACCGTTAAAAGTCAGCTCGGGTTTTTCCTTCATTGCTTTCTATCAAGCAGAAAATACTCAGAGCTACCTTGCCAGCGTGGCAGGAGAAAAAAAGAGGAGAGTTTTGTGAACGTGAGGGATGGCGAAGAAGTCGGCTATGTTTTCTGAGAACTTTTTTTTTACATAGCACTACCTGTAGTCAGATCTCAGAGATGCCTCGTGGTCAAGAAGAAAACCCGGCTTTGCGATGGGAGGCGAAGGGTCGGAGCGCGCTGGGCCGGCCAGCATCTCCCCAAAGCCCCTGCCAGAGGCTCCCCGGAGCACTTTGATCCCCTCCTCCAGCCATTCGATCCTCTGGCAGCGGCGTAGGCAACAGATGCCGAGCTTTCATCAGAGATGAAATACTAGCTGCTGCGTGCTCGGGGGCCGTGGCACGGAGAGGCCGCTGCAGTCTTCATCCTTGAATCTCCCCCAGTTGGGCCCCAGTGCACAGCTGGGGTGTCGGGAGGTTGCCTGGCCTCGGCACAGCTCGCTGCCTGTTTGGCTATCCCAGAAAAGGGGGAGAACTCCCCCTGAAAGCCAGCTGTACGTTGGGAAGGGCTGAAACTCGACTTCCCGCTCGGCCGCAGGCTTCTTGGGATCAAGCAAGCCTGTCTTTGGTTCTTCAGCTGAAAGTCATGGAAAACAGGCAAGGAGGGATCTCTTGCTGGGGGTCTGTGTCCTTCTGATGCCCTTCCTCCGTTCAACATTACACTTGTGCTGAAAAATAAGACTTAAGTATCTCAAAATAATTACAAAATGAAAATAACTGACTATATTGGTAATCCAGAGAGAAGACAAGCGCAAAAAATAGCTCATTGCTGGGAAAACTCAGGATACTGCTGCGGTGGAAAAGGCTGATGTCCTAAATGGGGCATCGGTGGAGCAGATGTGCTCTGCTCCTCCTGTCCCTTCTGATTCCTGCCCACCGTAGGAGGCTGGGAATTGCAAATACCACGGCTGCTACCAGTGTGTAGCGTTACGCGGTGCTTCTACCACGGCGAAGTTTCCCCCGGCTCCATAGCAGCGGGGTTTATTAACCATTGGGGGTGGGATCCCCTCTCTGTTGCGTTAAGACTCGACCCCCTGCTCGTCCGCTTGTAAATCCAAATTGCAGTTTTCCAAATTCCGCACAGAGAAAGCCACAACACAGATAGTTCTCTGTGCTTTGGGCTTCATACAAGCCCCGGTGAGGTAAGCTCTGGATCGCCGCGCTGTCCGTGCGGGGCGAGGAGGCGGCCGGCTCTCCGTTAGCAGCGCTCCGGCGTGGGTCGCGTCGCGTCTGGCCCAGCCTACGTTTCCCGGCGTCAGTCTGGTTTTCCTTTCAGGACTGCTATTAAGATACACTCCCCCAAAAAAGCTGCTTTAAAGCACAAATATTTCAGTCAAATATTCAGATGTCTGGTCATTGCGTGAGAGGTTGATGAAGATGTTACTGCTCAGGGTTAATTCTCAACATGCTTCATCTTCCAGCAAGCGACACTCGTACCATGTTGTGAATGCACAGTGGGATTCTTTCTTTTTTTTTCCTTGCAGCTCCGTGTTCTGTTAGTAATTGCACAGAAGCTGGGGAGAAGTTGTAGGCAGTAGAAAGGTCCGGTAAAATTTTCTTCATAGCAACTCCGTAGCGAAGTCCAAATTGACGTGGCTGGGGTTGCATGAGCCAATTCTAGCAGTAGTAAGCCTGTATTAACAGTCATAAATACTGAACTCTGTACTTAGGGGAGGATATTTTGCATTTCTATATTAAGATACAGTTTTTATCTGAATTTTCTTGTCAAGAAGGCCGTTGCAGCCCAGGTTGGGGTGCAGGGCTGGAGGCAACTTCTGTTGCTATTGAGAGAAGTTGTAGTGCTATGGAAAATAAGAGTATTCGGCTTTTCCCATCTCGTTGTGCACTCAGTGTTGTGCACTCTGAGTGTTCACTTGCTGCTTTAATGAATATATTTCAGGCAAACATTTTATCTTGGTTACTCCAGCGTAGCTCACTTCCAGGATTCCTCGCCATCCGGAGTGCTTGGTGGCAGACCGGGAGCGGAGTCTGACTTCGTGTGCGTGCAGGCTGAGAAAACCCTGCTCTTTTTCTTTTTTTTTTTTTTTTTCCCCCCCTCTTTGTGCAGTTAATGAGAGAAATTGAGGGGAAAGGAGAATATTTTCTAGCCAAAATGGGCGGCGGTATGGAGGGGAGCGTGAGCTGCGGTAGTGTTGGATTCGCCTGGTGCCGCCGGGCTCGCGTGTTGCGTCAGAACCGCTCGTCCCTGCGCAAGGCCCCGCCGGAGCTGCCAGCCTGGAAGCACGGAGGGAATCCAGGTGTTTGCATTGGGCAAATCACCCGCTGCGGTAACGCTCTGGCCAGGCTGGCTAAATCAAACACTTTTCGTGATTTTGCTCCCAGTAAAGTCGGTTTCTAGCGATAATTTAACGAGCGCATTTGCATATGGAAAGGTGGAATCTCCTCTGATTCAGACCACAGAAAGTGCATTTCATCACAGGTCACTTCAGGAGGGGTTGAATATATTCAATTAATACGCTTTTTTTATTCCTCGTGATAGATTAGAAAATGAGTTTGGATCCTTGTGGCAATGCAAATAACTTGGCTGAATAAGCATACAAAATTTGGAGCAAATGAAGAAAAATACACGAAATAAATAAGTTGATTTACATTGTTTACTTCCAATTTCATTTTTGCAAGGAATTGATTGCCATTTTAATAGTTGTGGAACTGGTCTTTGGGCTTACAGCGGGGAATTAGCGTTCCACACGCGTTCTTCCATTATAAGGAGAAAAACAAATCAGAGCTATTCAGGAAGGATAGAGAAGAGCAGCGACTTTTCTTGCATTTCAATGAAATTTAATTAAAGCCCCTCGTACTTACGTTGCTTGCGATTAGAGAGATGGTTTATGGCACGGTGGTGGAGCGTGGTGCTGTGTTGCCTCAGAACAAAGCTGTCAGAAGTAAATGTCAAAAGTCAGTATTGCTGAGGGAGACCTCTCGGTCTCCGCATTTATAAACCAAAGTCATGTCAGATCAGAAGGTTCCAGTAAAGGAAGAGCTGAACCTTACGATAATACGGGAGCGGGCGGAGGAGCCTCCTTTCACCAGGACTCTTCGCTGACTTCCGAGGAGTACGGAAGAGAGAAGCAGCCCCAGTGGAAAAGTGTTCATTTGACAGAGGCGTGGGGAGCACAGAAAAGGCATCTCCTCCTCTAACCGTGCTGCCCACCACCTTGGGTGGCAAGGAGAGGCTCAGGGATGGGGAAAGCAAAGGGCCAAAAGCTCCTTCCATCTCATGCACGTCTTCCCTTTTGAATGCAGGAATCTGGGCCGATGTCTGCCAGGTACGGCCCCTTTTATGTGTCCCTGAAAATGGCCCTTGATGAGCACTGGGTTGAAGCCCAGCAGAATCTAGAAGAAAGATGAAAAAATCAGAGCAAAAAAAGCAATCTGGTGTTTTTCATGACCAGAAGATGATACCACAGGAGTTTATCCCTGCTTCATGCCCCTTTCCTTAGTATTGCTTGGTTTAGGGGGCGTCTTTGATGAGATGTGTTTGCTTAGTGTCAAACCTAATACATCTCCTTTGAGTCTGTGTCTCACAAAAGTTACCAGTGGTCATATTTACCCGCTGTTCATTACCATGAGGAGAGTTGTGCTAAGGTTGGATGTTCTGGTGTTCAGGCCTTAACTCTTACGCTGTGAAAGGAAACCGAACAGATCAGCTGTGTGCTCCGGGTGATGGAAATGCCAGAGATGTGGGGCTGCCACTTCTTTCCACACAAGAAGTCAACGTTCAGGCAGCTCCTGAACGATCACAACTGTAATGTGTTTACAGGTCAGCGCAAAAGTCTTGAATTCATGATAAAAATTCAGCCTGTGTTTCAGGACCAGCAGTTTCACCTAAGGAGTCGCCAGAGCCCTGGTCAGAGTTGGAAGAATCACAGTTTGGAGATTCTTTTGCTCTAAACTGAGTGTGTTGAGCTTCTTTCTTCCCCAACTTCCATTTCTATAACCTTACCTCCATCACCTATCTTGCCTTGTCTCCAGCAGCATTGGTGGGTACCACCCAGCAGCTCATATGGGAGAGGACCGGTTCCAGCTCAACTCGTGGATGTCTTGTATGTCTGTGGGACACTGAAACTGGAGGAGGTTTTGAGAAAGAGAAGGAGGGTACCAGCCCCAGCCCCACCCATGTCGCGTGCTCCCTCCCCGCTGGCTCTCTGCACAGCGTAATTCAGGTCCATGTAACAGCGGTGCCAAACCCCAAAAGGAGCAGCCAGGAAATGAAAGCAATCATTTAACCAAAGAACTTCAAATGAGGAACATTTACCGCACCTTTACGTTGCAGGAGCAGCGGAGGGCTGCTCTAGCACTGCTGTTTTATTCATTTCAGTTTGCACCCGGTGGAGTAGGTGTAGGCTGTGCTTGCTTTTGCTTGAATGAAGTAACTGTTAACTACAGCTCTGTGCTCCCATGCATCCTGTCACAGTCCCTTCGCCTGGAGAAGTCACCGTGACCGAGTCCTCAGAAGCATGTTTTGTATCTTGATGTTAGGAGGTGCGCCACCAGCTGGGGTTTCTAGTCTAAGGCAAAGGCATTTCTCCGCATACCGGTTGCTCCTTGTTCTTTGATCTGTAGCTTGTTTTGTTACCAGATCCTCGCCTCCTGTCTCAGGAGCATGCGAAGACAACCCAGCCGAGTAGAGATAAAGCCGCTGTTTGGGGCGATTTGTATTATCCTGCACGCTGAACTCGGGCGTCCGCACGCGAATGGCCCGTTAGGTGCGTTAAGGCTATTGCTGTCCGGGGGACCCTTGTGCGGGAATCGGAAGCAACCGATCGGCAGAGGACACCATGATTGGAGAAGACACCCAGACTGGCCAAAGCGTGCCCAGGAGCGCGTTGTTTTCTCATTGCTGTCACAGTCCATTAAGAAGCCACCGTGAATCAGTGCAGTACAAATAAAATGTTTACCACAAGGCTTTACCAAGGCGACAGCCTCCTGTAACTGTTAGCAAACAGCTTTGACTTAAAATACATACTCAGATCCCTAGTTTGAATTCAAATAGCTTCATTTTTTAGGAAGGAAGAGTAAGTCTGTAATCCATCGGTGAGAAAAAGAAAAACTTCCTGCAGCAGATTGCAGCCCCGTTGGAGCCAGCTGGATCTGAAAAGAGGGGTTTGCAACCCCGGGTGGCCATAGGGTCATCTACGGGGTTTCAGTTCAAGTTCACAACCCTTTGGGATGGCGGAGGTGCGTGCCTGTGCCGCCCCATCCCCAGGGTATGGTGGGAGGTGGGCATGGGATGGGCTCCTCAGCATCAGCCCCCATCCCTTGGGCTCCTCCTTCCTCCTCTGCTCTCCCAGCCCCAGGCCCCATAATGATGTTGAACGACAGGGCGTAAGTTGGCCCTCGCTTCCCACCAGCATCCATCTTTCTCGTATTTAATTATCCACTGGCTTAGCTTCAGTTAAGCTGCGCTTTGGAGGGGTGTTGGGTCATGGGAGTGTCAAAGCTCAGCCACTGCGCTGTGTTTCTCGGGATAAATAAGGAGAGGCCCACGATATGACAATTTTGCCCTTCAGCTATCCCAAGGAGCAGCATCTTGAGATAATTCATGGGAGTAAGACACATAGAAAATGAGGGAACCAAAGTTTTATCATTCCTAAGGAATTCCATACAGAAGACCCGTATTAACCTGCTTGGGTTTGCAGCGCTTTTCAGCAAATCAACATTTTTTTTAAAAAAACTCTATTTTGTTAGCATTGCTGTTGTCATTTCAGACTTGAAAAAAACGTTTAAGTCAGAAAGTCCAGAACAGAAACAAAAGGATTTTGAAAGCTGCTTATGTCTGGAGTTCTGCTGATGTTTCTGTGAATAGTTTCTTAAACTGTCGGCAAAATAACATATTTAGATGTTTTTTCTTTTTAAAGAAATACACCTTGGGGGAGTTGGATTGCATGTTGAGCACGGCCATCAAACCCGTGTTCCCCTCACGGGTTTATGTGGTGCAGACCTGGCTGCAGGCAGTGAAGCTCCCAGTTTCAAAGCCACCTTTGTGTTCCTGCTCCCCTGGCCTGACCTTTGGTGGGGTTTTGGCCTCTCGGTGCCACAGCTGACGTGGGTTACGTAGCGCTCCAAACACACAGTCTATTTTCCTCCTTTTTCCAAATGTTCTCAGTCTAAACACAGCAGTCGAAGGCATCTGGCTGGAGGAAAAATGCGGTTTTCTGAGGTTTAATCATTGGGTTGGTCTCCAGCATTGGGGTTTCTCCGTGAAGTCTGTGTCAACACCTGGTCAGGCTTTAAAGGCTTCTCAGTTTTTGGTGGCGATCGGGAACAGAAGCTCCAACTGAAGTTGGTGACTGACAGCGCACGGTCGGTGGACCAAAGCCTTCCCTCAGACGTGGGGGTCTGAAGTTGCAAAGCTTGAGTGTTCTCTGCGTGGTGGGTGAGGTGTCCCCTAGTGTGCTGTGGAGGAGGACTTCATCCCAGCATGGTGGTGTGAGCAGTGCCGGAATCGGGGCAAGGCATCTGGAGCCCTTGTGGTTGGTACAGGTGATGGTGGCACAAAGGGAGGTCCTGCGTGGCACCCAGATGTTGTGCGTGCATCTGGCCACCCTTGGAAGGGTGTCCATCTGGGCTGCTCTGCTCTGGCTCTTCCCACCAAGTCAAGTTTTGGCTCTTTGGGTGTAGGAAGTAAGAAAGCTGATTTGCCCCGATTAGTGGAACACTGTGAGGTTACGAGCTGTGAGTCGTTTCCGTGCAGAGCGGATGGTTGTGATGGAAACGTCTGCAGGAAGGATGAGGTGCAGGAATTCAGATTTCAAATGCTCACAGCTCGTTCTCACCACAGTGTCACCATTGCAAACAAAGAAGAAAAGAGGAGAAAGCAAATGCAGCGTGTGCTGCTGCCCTTGGGTAAGGCTGGCGGAAGAAGTGAATCGCAGAAATGACGCCTGAGAGGGACGGTGGTCTGATTGTGATCGCTGAGAGCGCCTGCTCTGGTCCTGAAAACTCTCCTTTAACACTGTCCAAGAGACCGCAAACTGGTCATGGGCTGAGGCGAGGATCCCAGAGTTACCACGTTGGCGTGACGCAGATTCGCAAGGGGGAAACAAGGAGTCAGAGGGGGATCAAGGCTGAGGGGTCAGAGGATGGGCTGGCCTGAGGTGCTGGAGAGGCTCTGCTGGCCTGCGGCAGCCAGGAACGCTCCACGGCCTTGGAAATACCAATTGGGCTGCATCTCTAATGCTGGGGTTTTGTTCCGCCTGCCCCGTCAGGCCTGCCTTGGTGTTGGGGAAGTAAATTTAAGGGGAACTTGAGTTGATGTAATACATACGTGACTTTCTCTTGCTTATACATTTTTTGGGTTTATTCCCTATTAAAACACTTTGGTCAAGGACCTGTTCTTCTTTGCCTGAGAAAGCTAATTAGGGCTTTTTCTGTTTTGTTTTGGTTTTTTGTTTTTTTTCCCTGCCTACATTCTTTCTGTAAATACGGTATGGAGAAGGCTCCGCGGGCCTGCGGCAGCCAGGAACGCTCCAGGGCCTTGGAAATACCAATTGGGCTGCATCTCTAATGCTGGGGTTTTGTTCCCCCTGCCCCGTCAGGCCTGCCTTGGTGTTGGGGAAGTAAATTTAAGGGGAACTTGAGTTGATGTAATACATACGTGACTTTCTCTTGCTTATACATTTTTTGGGTTTATTCCCTATTAAAACACTTTGGTCAAGGACCTGTTCTTCTTTGCCTGAGAAAGCTAATTAGGGCTTTTTCTGTTTTGTTTTGGTTTTTTGTTTTTTTTCCCTGCCTACATTCTTTCTGTAAATACAATGCCATGGCCTTGAGTTCAGCGTTGAGCTCCCCTGGGAAGACTTGGAACCTTTATTTTACAAGCATTTAAATGCTTGTAGGAGTTAAACTGCGTATAGGGCAGATACTGAAATCAAAGCCAGGAATGTAAACAGAAAAATTCAAACTTTCTTTTTGAGGAAACCTTCGATCTTTAATTTCGGATGTGTTGCCTGTGCCAAAAAAGCAGAAAAACCAAGACTTCTTTTTAATCACTTATTTTTATGTTGTCACTTAATTAACTGTCCTCTGACAAACACGTGAGCGTTTGGGTCGCAAGCTCGGCTTGCACTCTGCATCCCCGTGGACATCTCTGCATCGCTAAGGATGCAACCCCTTACTGGTTTATACTGGCAAAAGTTTTTATTATATAGGAAAATGGGCTACTAGGGGGCTGGGGGTTTATTCAAGAGGTGATAAAGCAGCTCTCGCTCAATAGAGAAGTACCTTAAGGGCCCAGGGTTACTTTATAAAACAAGAGTCTAGTTAGCACAACAAATGCTCTAAATTCCGTAGCATTTATAATTCATGGAAGCGGAGCCTTTATCCCCATTTGCCAAAGTTTATAAAATATACATTTGTGGCTCGGTGGTATGTGAGTGTTCCCAGCGGTAATTTCTCAGCTTTATCATCCCTGTTCTCTTGAGCACCAACTTTCTCAGACGTCGATGCCAAACTGGGACTTGATGCCTTAGCTTCTACCCCTGCACACCCAGAGTCCCTGTAACTCAGCTTTCCCACCTGGCTATCTCGGCCGTGGCAGGTCGTGCAGCTGTATTTCTGCAACCTGCATTCCGCTTCTACACTGGATTTCAGCTCTGGTTTTCTTCTCAAACTCTTTCTCAGTGGTGCCCAGCGCCAGGACAAGGGGCCATGGGCACAACCTGAAGCAGAAGAGGTTCCAGTTGAATGGGAGGAAGAACTTGTTGACTGTGAGGGTGCCCGAGCCCTGGCCCAGGCTGCCCAGGGGGGCTGTGGAGTCTCCTTCTCTGGAGATCTTCAACCCCCGCCTGGGTGCTGTCCTTTGCCCCCTGCTCTGGGTGAGCCTGCTTGGGCAGGGGGGTGGCACTGGGTGAGCTCCCGAGGGCCCTGCCAGCCCCTGCCGTGCTAGGATTCTGGGATTCTTCTGGAGAGAAGCAAATGTAAGAGTAGTTAATATTGTCTGGCCAACTCTTCCAGCTAGGAATTAATTTCTGTGTTTTGCTTTAATTTTGCTGTGGCCTGAAGGAGCTATGTCTTAAGAAGTACGCTCAACAACCTATGTGATGCTTGGGTTTCAGTGAAATCTGTCTGAGATATTAATTTAGCTTTCATCACCGAACTTTGGTATCGCCTCTGAAAATGCAGTATTCTGTCCAGAATTCCTTCCTCTTGAGAGAAAAGTCTAAAACCACAAAGACTGGAGTTCTAAGCCCAAATGGGGGTGTTATACTGGTTGCATAATTTTTGTATTCATTTGTGACTGCAAAGGTGGGATGGAAATATTAATTACCTATTTTAAAGGCCTTCTGGCAATTCTTTGCGTAGCATACACAGGGCTTTGAAGCTAGCATTGAAGAAGGTGCCAACAAATGGTTGTTCCATCCATCAGAAGGATCCCCTTCAACAGAGTCTGGCTTCCAGCCACTTGCTAGAGCTCCGCCATTGAATTTAATCTTGCAAATGCAAGGCCAGAAGAAGCGGTGGGGTCAGTCCAAAGCTAGTAAAGACATAGCGAACCCTTGTACTGTCCTGCTTTCCTTTTTTGTGATTTTAATTCAAATATTGTTCCTTTGTGTGGCCACCACACCATTGCAAAGCTGTAGGAGTTGTTGGTTTTCCTCATACTGGTTTTGGACCAGTTTTCTCTAGATGAAATGGAGCTTCTGTTGCTAAGAGATGCATCAGCTATGCCGTGCACATGTGCAGCATTTGCCAAAGCGCTGCTTCAGATGACTTTTTATAACGGTACCGCACGTACCTGAGAAGGTATCGCTACCTTATAAGTGGCTGGCTAAAATGGAGAGGCTTGTCATTGCTTTTATTTGCTGTGTCGGAAGTGAGCACTTACGCGCTTTGCCTGCTCGGCACAGTGCTTTCAGTCTAAATGGATGGAAACAAATTGGTTGGAAGGGCGAAGCACAGAGATGAGCTATT
>NW_009259528.1:1094114-1107019 GCF_000687185.1 Egretta garzetta
GCGTTGTTAGAGGATGGGGAAGGACAGGTTGATTCAAGCAAGAAGAATTGTGATAAGGCCGGGTAGAATTAGCTGTGAACGAAATGGGTTGAAATACGTGAAGATGAAGCTGTGGACCTCAGGAAGGGCATGGAGAGAGGTGCCAGTGAGGAGGAGGTCAAGTGAAATGAAAGCTCTGCGCGTTCGGGTGCTCAAGGAAGGCCTGGAGGAGTGCAATTTGAGTGTTGGAAGAAGGGCTTGCACTATTTTCAATGAGATTAGAGCCCGGGGGAAAAAAGCCTACAGTACGCAAGAGATGCTAAAGTGAGCAGCAGCTTCGGATCCTTCGGAGCTCAAATTTGTTCTCCTTCTGTTCCTTGCGTGGAAGCCTGGGTGGGGAGGTTGGGAGGCTCGTGGGTGGGACTCGGAGATGGCAGCAGGACAGTGAGCCCCAGCACCAAGTGCTTGGTGCGGTTGTAGCTGGTGGCTAAGGCCAAGCCATGGCCTTGTAGGAACAAGGTTTTGTCCTGTGGAACGTGTTACCTGGCCACAAGCTGGGAGTCAGCTACAGGCCAGTATCAGCTGAAAATTGAATGCAGGTTGCCCGTGTTAAAATTGGAACCATCTGACCAGTGTTTTCAGTCATTAGGTTTTTGGGTTGCCTACAAGATTCCTCTTGAGAGGGTACGATCCCAACACCGTACAAACCCAGGCCCTTTCAAGGGGCCTCAACAATGTGCATCCTCAAAATCCACTCTGCAGAAACAGCCCACATAAGAAGTGAAACTGCGGGTTTGTGTCCATGGTCTCCTCCGGGCGCTTCCCGCTCCAGCACATGGAAATAGGAAAAATGCTGTGGTTTTTAGATCTATCAGAGCCAAATCCAGATCAGGACAGCCCTCAGGTGAAGTCTTCCTCACCCACCTCCTCTGGTCCCTTTTCTGAAGACTGCCATGATAACATTGGGTATTTATGGTCCTGTTAGGGAGCTTTATTTTTTAATAATCCTCTGGAGAGTTCTGAGCAGTATTAATTAGTGACATACTGCTTTGACATCCTGATTTTATTTACCCAGAGGGTTTTTTAGGATGGCATAAGCACCCATAGAGCCTAGCTCTATGTATTTTAAAGAACTAAACGAAGTAATTCTGTATTATAGTTCACTTGGATGTCTTTTCTTTCTCCCAGGACAATTACTTTTCGTCGGTATCCCCGCATGCCCACTGGTCCCAAAGCAAGGAGCTGCTTTTCTCAGATGTAACAGATACATTTACATGAGCCTTTACCACCTTTACCACCTTTTCATGGTGGAGTCTGTTATCAGCCTGTAAGTGGCACCAAAAAGGTTGAGTGTAGAGATAAATAAACAAGCGCAGGTCAATAAAACAGCCTTGAAAGAAAACAGCTCAAGCCTATCCAAATTCTCGGATTCTGAGTAATTCCTCCGTCTCAGCTCCACTCCATCCTTGCTGTTGTTTATACGTACTTGGGGGTGAAACGATCTGGCTTTGTGCTTTTGTGTGGCTTCAGACAGAAAACCTGGCAGGGGTTTGCCTGGTAGGAGACGCCGGGGAGGGGGTGTGGGAAGCTCGGCGCGTGCCCCGGCCTCTGCTCGCTGTTGCCCCAACGTTTGCTGAATTTGCAGGGGGTAGCGCATCTCTGGAGAAAATGCCGGGGGGGGCTAAAGATGAACGCAGGGTCTTTATTTAGAGCGTACCAGCTTTTATTTGTTTGGTGATGTATACATGCAGATTGGTTTTGATGGGGTGATACAAGGGCTGAAGCTATCCTATTAAGTTTAGATGCGAGTGTTGATAAGCTGTGACATAAATTTAGTAAGGAATATTCCACAAAACAAGGGAAAAAAAGATGGATTGAACTACTATAATAACAGGAGAAGAGCAAAAATCATTTGTGGAATAAAGCCTTTGCTAGAAAAGCTGGAAAAATACCAAAACCAACCAAAAAATGGAAAAGAACTATTTTTACAACAGACATATTATTGCAGTTTAGTTCATGTACTGTACTCTCTGTTGAAAATTCCTCTGTCTGGTTTACTTAATACAGATGGATTTAGGCCGTGAGGATAATTCATCTGGGCAAAAGCTGGCACGAGCACAGTCAGAAGACAAATGGGCCAGCCCTAAATGGCTCCATTTTGATTATTATATTCCTTGACACAGGACAATTCTTAAATCACAGCCAATGTCAAACTGGGATAAAATTGGTCCAGGGTTATGTTTCCATAAGCATTATCTTGCAAAACTGCCAAACTGTCTCTGGTTCTGTTGTTCATCTTAATTTTTTATTTAATTTTTTTTTTTACAGACACATTACGAAAGCGGAGAGTATATTATACGACAGGGTGCCCGAGGGGACACTTTCTTTATAATCAGCAAAGGAAAGGTGAGTCGACAGCCTTTCGCGGGATGATGGCAGCGCTGCGGTGACGTGCTCTCGACGTTCAGTGCCAGCCCGCGCTTCCCCTCTCCCCCCCGAGGCACAAGCGTCGCTGCACTTGACATTTAATTAAACTTCTTGGCACTGTATCAGTCGGGAAGCGTGGCCTGGAGGGGAGAAAGGAGATCTCATACTGTTCTACCCATGTGCTCACAGTGAACACTTTGGGGTTGAAAACAGTTGTTGAGTCTCTTGGTAAATGACCAAAAAGCTCTTTTTTTTTTTTTTTTTTTTTTTTTTCCTGACGCATACCCTACAGTACTCAACGTTTTCTTTGCTAAGTATCCCCTATCCCTCTTATGAGGCTGACTTCCAGACTTCATTCCCATGGCTATCACTTCTCAGCTTCTCCAAATTAGATAAGAGGAAGCCAGAGAAGTCTGAGCTCTCTCCTTGGGGAAGAAAAAAGGGCTAAGTTTCCGTTCCACTGCTCACAGGGAAAATATGTTTTTCGACCTCTTTTCCCATAAAATCCTGATGGGATTTTATAGATAAGAGTTTTTTTCCTTCCATTCAACTTTTTTTATTATTTTTTTAGCTGGCCTATTACACTTGAGATACATTTGGCTCCTTTCCATGTAGCAGGATGGAGATGTTCAAGGGACTACACAGTGATTTCCCACTGCAGATGAGATGTGATACACTGAAAGTAAACACAAACGGGTAAATATGCTTGAAAGTAGGCCAGCCCCAGCCTCCTGGTTCATGGATCTGATGTCTGCACCGAGGCGCATATTAACGTTGGCCTTGCGTAGCTAAGGGTAGCAAAAACCCCGTGGCATCTGCAGGGGAAGAACGTGGGCGTTGTATGCGCCATTGGGTTGTTCCCAAGGCAGCTGTCAGCTCTCGGGTACTAAAACTGGATTTTCGTCATCGTCTTCCACTCTCTATCTCTGGGAGCCAGTCTTCATCGGAAGAAAAAGCTGGTCTTTTTCAGGTGAATAAGATATGGACAAATTTCTGAGGTGAAGGTAATCATGGACCTCAGAAAGCCAAGTTCTGTGGTATTCCCTCATGCCCCTTCGCTTCCCACCACTCCGAAGTAGTATTTCTTCTTCTCCCAGAGTAAGGACAACCATGATGCACACTTCAAACCTTCCCCCACCACCACCCCCTTTCTTAACGGGCAAAAATAACGGGAGGGTTCACTTCTCTCCCTCACTGAGTGTTTGAAGCCCTCCTTGCCATGTTGTCCAGCCTGGTGGCGACAATGCTTTTGCCCCGGTTGGTCAGGTGGATCCCATCCCTTCCTAGCAGTTCTCAGTCTCCAAAGAGGGACCCTTGGTTGTAAAAACCAAATCCCTGTTGTTGACCCCAGCTGGGCCTTCAGTTGTCGACCTGCACCTCCTCGAGCCCTTACACCTCACCTGCAGGACGGAGGAGGAAACCACCCATGCCCTTGGCCGTTGCTCCAGAGCCCTGCAGTCCTGCTTGTGATGCTCCTTGGCTTTATCCCTGGCCTTTGCTACTTCATCTTACTGTGACAGCTGATGGCCAGAAAAATGGAGCTAAGATAAAACAACGCATGTGGGCTTGTGGAGAAATTCCCAGACCCTCAGCTGGTTCCTGACGGAAATTCCCACAGGGACAGTTAAATTCTGCCCGGTTTTCTCTTCCAAGCTTCCTGATTTGCAAAACAGATGCCAGTGACTGGTAGAAGATGGATGGAGTTGGAGAGAATTTAATTTTAATGCCTGTATTGGGACATAAGAGCTACACAGGGAATGTAGGAGCTAACCCGCGCTAGGGGTGCAGCCCAGGATAGGGGGAATACAGCCTCAGCGGTGAAATAGGGAATAAACCCGACCTTAATAAGCCAGGAGAAACGCTGGCTGCAGCTCCTGTACCTGGGAGGTTTACCTTCTGCCTTCAGCAGCATCACCTGAGTGTTATCGGTGAAAGCGACTTTTAATGAAAAGTGCCTTGCCTTTTATGTCAGAGCGCCTGTAGTGGCAGTCAAGGGAATGGAGATGACTTTTTACGTGTCTGAGCCCAGCACTCCTCTCACAGATGCTTAGGAAGGCTTCTACTCCCTCTTCTTTCAGCCCACGCTCCGGGGAAGTTTCTTTCCAGAGCACAAACCTTTTCACCTTTCTCTCCCTCAACTCCGTCCACCACACTTGATCTCGATCCAGAGCCCGTGTCGTTTATTTCTGATGGCGAGTTTCCTCAAGTCCAAGTGAACAGAAATCAGAAGTGTGTTCACAACGACCTGCACGCAGAAATCTGTTGAGTGCTACATCAGGTGAAAACGGCTCGGTCCGTTCTGCTTGCTAAAGGCTGCTGCTCCGCGCCTGCCCTGCCCCTCGCCTTCACCTGGCTACGGTGCGTGCCGTGCCGCCGTGCACCCCTCTTCCTTGGAAAGCCGTGGTGTGGCACCACTTTAACGCGGGATGGTGCAGGTTCTTCGTTGGCACGTGGCTATTGAAGGGGCTCAGCGCTTCGAACCACGTAGATCATCACGCTCCGGCAATCCATTAGCACTCGTTGCTAACTTGCAGTCGCGGAGAAAGCTTAAATACGCATCAAAGTTCCCTTGGTTTGTCCACGTTTTTTTTTTTCCATCGGCTACAAATCGTCCTGGCTCATCCATTATGTGTTCCCTACCCTCATCTGATCTTCGATGAGTTGCTGCAGATGTTGAACGCCATGCGGTGGAGACTGAGCGCTCATTAGTGACTCAAACCCACCGGTTTTACCATCCATAAAAAAGATGGGAGGAGATGTGGGCCACAATTGTAAATTTAATAGTGAAATTAAACTGCGATGTCTCTAAATCCGAAAGGATGTGCCTGACATCCCAGATTTTGGCTCTGTGCCTTTGCATAAGCAAAAGCTCTGATTAAAGCTAAACAGCCTGGAAAGGAGAAGCAGATGAGAGATTTCCTCGTGTGTGCAAGGCACCTCCAGAGAGTTGCTCATCCCAATTACATATTGGACAGCTCAGGCTTTGGAAACGCCTGTCCCTCTCCCCTGACCGCAGACAGGGACTGGACAACTAGGTTTATAGATGGTGAACGGCGGGAGAGGTGATCCCCACCATGCACTGATAGCAGGGGGCTGTATCTCACCTGTCTGCTCATGCTGTAAGGGGTACGAGTTACCTCGGGTAACAGCTGAAAAGGAAAAAATATTTCTCAGGGAGGGCCATTACATCAAGAGCATTCATCTTTCGTGGAGCCCTTTCCATCCTTGGTCTGTCGTGCCATCCTCAGCCCCAGCGGGATGTGGGGGGCTTTGTCATTACATGGCAGCTGGGATTTATATCCCGGACTGGCACAGGAAGCCAGAGCCAAGGGTGTTCAGGTGATCAATTGCTATTTTTCTTCTGAAATCGTTTCAGAAAATAAAAAGGACACCCACCCACCTCCACCCCCCGGTGATAGGAAATCATCGCTCTCTGATGTGAAGTCATCTTCCTGTAGATGCAGTGCCAGCTGCTGCAGCTTAGGCTTACGCTAGGTTACGCTACCCATGGTTTGCAGTAGGCAGCAAGGCTGCTTTCCCCAGCAGTAATTGCTTTTCTCTTGCACTGCCAGAATAAAAAATTAAAAAATAAGGTGGTATTTTCCTTTAAATGTCAATGACAGTACTTGATTTTTGCTCAGCTAGAGCTACCCCCTCCCCGAACGTGAGAGGCAGTAAGAAGGAGAGGAGGCATCTTCATCCTGCAGTGCTCCAAAGTGGTTCAGTTCCATTATGTCTAAATGTCGATTGGTTTGGTTATTCCGTTCCCTGAAGTGAACTCAGCAATGCAAGAAATCATGCAGAGCAAAGCTAACGGAAGCCTGTGCCGTGTGTCTGTCTGATACACAGAAAATATCTGAAACTTCCTTCTGCCACTCACTCCATACGGGCAATGACTGTGCTTGTGCAGCCAACTCCATGCTTAGAGTTAAAAACCTTCAAAAAACCACAAGTATTGCATTTTTGTAAGAGTAGTAGGTATGTTAGTGGAAAATAACTGCTCGTTTTCTCGGATGGTTGGTTGGTGATGCTGAGGGAAGAGTGCAGGACTCTGGAGAATTACGTGGTTCCCAGAGGAGATACGGACCAGAGCTTCTCCCTAGAGATCTGGCAGATGACGAATCCTTCTCAGAACAAACAAGTTTTATTTTTTAATTAAAAGTTTTCTAAATGCTCTGGGGTTTGGCTTTTCAACAGGTGAATGTCACTCGTGAAGACTCCCCCAGTGAAGATCCAGTCTTTCTCCGCACTTTGGGGAAAGGAGATTGGTTTGGAGAAAAAGCCCTTCAAGGGTAAGTGCTCCTTTTGATGTAACTCTTACGTTAAGATGATTCCTCAAGGACTTTTGCAGCCTTCAGAGAGCTCTTGCAGCTTGAAAAGAGATTGGGAATGGGTTTATGCCTTTGGGGTTGGGTGTTATCCCTTGATGTTGCGTGTTGCAAGGACAGCTGAATGGGGAACTAAGGTTTGTTCTGCAAGAGAGTGGCCAAATGTAGACCTTCCCGTGTTTGTAGGCATCAGGAAATAGTTTATCTTTGCACTGTCTTCCCTGTCCGTGTGTTTGAAGGTCAAAATGGTTGACATGTTGCAACTCTGGAGTATTTTTCATGTACTGTAAAAGCGTAATCGTGGTCTTCTTGATGGGGTTGATGGCTGAAGGTAGGGCAGTGGTGGTGGTTTCTAAATTGTCTTCCTGGGCATGTATGATTTTGGTGGAGGTGGGAATGGCATGCGAGTGACCTGTTTTATAGAAACATTTTCCTTTGGGGATGAACTAAAAGAAGAGAAACTGTAAATCCATATTCAACAGACGATTATTATAAAAATCTGCTTTATTTCCATAGAGCTTCTCTGCCGTTGCAATGGTGCTACTCCTAAACTGTCCTTTACATTGCTTCTTTTCCCAGATAAGAACCTAAATATTCTGGTTTTCATTAAAACCTTCATTGCCAGAACCTGGAAACCTGTTTGAGTGCCCCACCTTTCTTGCCCTTTCCATCTTATTTCTTACCAGTTTCGTTTCTTTTTTCCCAGAAATTCTTTTCCACTGTTGCTCAATAATAACTTTTGAAGGACTGCAGGGGTTTATTTACTCGGTTCAAAAGCTGGGGGGATAAGACCGATTCCCAGCAGCTGGAAAACAGCTAACTCAGGAAATGGTGAGACGGGTTTGCGTGCTGGTGTCTTCAAACATTCTGGGTTTTGCAAGACCCACCCAGAGTGCCCCCTGCACTTCACAGCCGCCTTGGCTATCCTGGAAAGGAAAAGTGCAGGCTGGAGTGGCTTTTATTTTATTTTATTTTAAATGTATTACTATTTTATTTTGTAAAATGGATACTCCCATTCAGACCAATCTCCGCTCTCACGGTAAAACGCCGATTTTCACGCTCCTTTGCTGTGAGACGCTGCCTACTCTTCCTTTTCTTTTACAAGCACAAATTTCCACTTATTACAAATCACCCATTGGGAGGTATCTAACGAGTTTTAATTTACAAAATACCCTGTCATTCCTCTCAGCCCTCGCTGTGCCCCAACGGTTGTGTCTCGAAAAGCTTTTTCAGTGTCCTTGACTGACCTTCTCGGTGAACATGCGTCGTGCTTCATCTTCATCGGACGCCTTCCTCACAGCGCCGTGCTTCCACTAAACCCTTGCCGTCTGCTGGCCTATAAACCTAATTGCCTTGAATTTTCTTGGGAAAAGAGAATGGGATGGAGGATCGGAAACGTTTATTGCTCGATGACGTAGAGGCAGTCACACAAGTGTGTCTGTGGCAAACAGGAGCCTCATTTCAGGGGGCCATTGTAAGACCTCTACGTAGAAAAATATTAAAAAAAAAAATATATATATATATATAAAAGGTATGGATATCCTATAGGATAATACAGTTTAATTCCTGTTTCTCCAGGGAGAAGTACTAGTCCTTCTGTTGCTATCAGTGTGCTTGGGGAAGAGGCATCCAGCCACCAAAGAGTTGGGGAAGGGTCTGGGGAGCAGCAGAATTACAGCATAAGCAAGAAAGTGGGATCTGTGGTGGAAAATGGATGGGAGAACATGGGAGGTTCCCATCTATAGCAATTTCTCTTGCTGGCGGCCTTGGCATGAAGCTGTTCCTTGCTCACCTGGGGTTGCAATGCAGAGAGAATCACTATTCCCATTTCAGCCCAGTTAAGAACAGGGGGGAAAAGAAAAAGAAAGAAAAACCAGCCTTAGGGTAGAAATTCAGTTCAGGATAATGTAGTTTTCCAGCCAGGAGCCCCATGGAGATGAAGATGAACCCACAGTGGTCATCATAACACTGAAGTAGTGCTTCAGATGCTGATGTGCAGGAGGATGAGACTAAAAACAACCAAAAAAGACCATTTTAGCTTTGGCTAATAGGAGGGAGCAAGTTGGGAAGCGCTTTTCATCACCCCTGTTGCTAAATAACGGGGCTTTCTTGAAGTCCAGGGTGTTTTGTAGAGCTTCTCCTGCCCAGCACCTGCAATACTGTGTGCACATGGCCTCCAAGGACCCGCTGGAAGTTATTCCATCTGTTACCTCAGCTGCTTTCTACGGTCATTACAAGCTTTGGGTGATCCTGAAAGGTATTTCAGCCATTGCGGCTGTATTCCCCATCCTTCTGCCCTCCCCAGATAGATCCCTGCTCATAAAGTCAGACGAGACCTGGGAGGTGGGAGCAGGGGATGATGGCTGATGGATTTTGACCCATCACCCCGAGACACAGGGAACACCAGAAGCTTTTAAAGGGTTTGGAAAAGCTGTTGGCAAACCCCTGAAACAAAACCCTCCCATGGGCTTTGGAGGGTAAGAGCTCAAAAGCCTGGACAGCTGGAAGCGAGGCGGCAAAGTGACACTGAGATGGTGTCACCATATGGTTCCCCGCGGGGCTGGCTTTCTTCCTGCAGGCATCTGGCCCCTGCTGGGGTCGGGAGAGGTGGCCAGATGGACCTTCAGTCTGACTCTTCTCCTAAGGGCACACCACGGCAGTAATTAAACGCTGCTAAAACGTCTCCCTGTCCTGTCCAGGCTGGCTTCTGGTCTTTGGGTGCCCTGGTCTCAAAGCCCTCAGACAGGGCATTGCTGAATGAAGATATTTTATGATACTGCTGTTGCAAAGGAAATTATGAAATCTTCACCAGGGCCTTTGCAGTTTGTTTAATTGCATGATCGCAAGCACGTATTGCTCGCTGACATAGTTGCTTCGCTTTCTCCAAGTACACATTCTTCACCCTTCATTTCTTCATAAAACTCAAGCCAGTATTACGCTAGCTTTCGCGGGAGCTTGTGGTGTCTTCAACTGGTTGCCAAAAGCTCGTGATGCTCCGGGAAGTTCCCGGGCAGGGAAGAGGCTCCCAATTGAGGGGCTCATCCAAAGCCTTTTCAAATGAGCTGGCAGGTTCACCCCGGTTGTTGTTAGGCTCTAACTCACAATAACGCAGCTATGCCTGCGTCACCCAGCAAAAACGAATGTGTTAATTAATTAATTCAGCCCCCCCCCCATATCCAGAAATGGGGGGAAGGACCCAGAGGGACAGAGGGAGATGTGTCGGCTCCCGCAGCGTTCTGCCTGGGAGCGCCGGGCTGTGCCTACCCAGGTGAAGATCGCCTCTGCTTGTCCAAAGGGACGGATCGATATTCTTGACAACTCTTGTTTTAAATAAGAGCACAGAATGAAAGCCAGAGGCCCATCTGGGCTGACGTTCTGTCTTTCACAGCAACCAGAACCAACTGCTGAAGAACATCCTGAACCAGAGCTGGTGGCTTTAATAATTTATAATCCTTGGTGTGTTGGTGATTCACTTTTCAAACACGTGCGAGCGGCTTTAAAATCCACGGCCTTCTGTGGCGATTGGTGCCACAGTTTAAGTGTGCGGGATGAGAGCAAACGCCGATTTTAATGTGGGGTTTTTTTGGATGGGCCAGCTGCTCCTCTTATGAGAGCAAGTTCCCAGATGTGCAGTTGACTTCTTGATTTGCAGAGAGCTCAGGACTCTGGTGTCCGAGACTACAGATGCGACAACAAGCTATTTGCTGTGAAGACAAACAATAATTTTTCTTTACTGTGTTTACAGTTTCTAGCATCTTAAATGACTTGGTAAGATTGCTGGAACTCAGTCCTACTTTCTCTCTAACAAGAACCAGACTTCTGACGTAAAGGTGTTTGGAACTGGAGCTGGCCGACTGCGGTATCGTTCTGCGTTTTGGCAAGCAGCCGTTCAGGCGCTAATTTGAGGCTTTTGACTAATTTCTGTGCGGGTGATACAGAAAGTTGGTAACATCTCAGTCAAGCAGGTGGTGGTGAACCTTCCCAAAAAGCCGGGCAGCTTTTCAGATTTGCTCCGCGTGGCAAGTCACCCAAGAACTGCTCTTGCAGGCTTGAATGGGCAAAGGGTTTCTTTAGGACGAGCGTAACGCAGCAAGGAGAGCAATTGCAAAAAAAATCCCCACAAAGGCTCTTCCCGGCCTTTTTGGATGAGCACTTGGGAAGCTCGAGTAGGGCTGGAGTTAAGCGGCGAGACGATGCATCGGGGCTTTCAGCCGCTTGATTTTGCCCATTGTCAAATACCTCGCTTCCCAATTCCTTGAATTTCGGGGCAATTGACTTGGAAATGAGATGCAGCTTTATTTTATAATAACGCTGAACAAAACCCATTGCAGTCGGCCGACAGCAAACACCGTGTTGAGAAGGAAAAACAAACGATTATGTACTTAAGCAAGATCAGCGCACGCCAGAATTGGAGGCTTTTGTGCCTTATCAATCGCCCGCCTTGCGCTGCATTTTGAGCGGCTGCTTTGCATTTCACAAGGCTGTTTACATGAAATGCATAATCATGAAAATACATCAGTACTGAAGGAATATAGACTCTGGTATTAATAGAAGGCTTGTGCACAAAATAGGCCTTGTTATTTATTGCCTAAAAGGAAAAGAAAACAAATATCTGGCTTTTTATTTACTCTATCAAACAAAAAGCTTCTTGGGGGAAAAATAGCCATTAGGAAACAATTAGCAGTAAATTCAAAATTTTACTGCTCTTCTAACAAAAAGAACATAAATAAAGTTGCTCCCCTTTCTACAGGGAAGTTATGCTCCGAGCCAACTTCAGTTGTCAAATGTAGTTAATAAATAATCAGGTTGGTTTGAGTTAAAGATAGTAGTCGTTGGTTTATAAGAGCACAGCTTATTAATAGCTCTGGCTTTTTTACAACTGAATCATAGCCTGGGAACTAAAGCTGTGTGTTTGCTGTCCTTTGAGGATGCAGCCCGACGGAGCAAGCACAATATTCCTCCCACCGAGTTTAGAATCTATATAATGTTGGGCAACAAGGCTGTGCCAGATGGAGGAAAGCAGAATTACAGGGGGTTTATAGTTACAGATATATTTGCTTACACTTACTGCAGTGAGCAGCTCTGGAAATTTTTCTGATGTCTTTTTGCCCGAGTGTTATTTCAGAGCTTGCAAGAAACCCAGCTGCGGCAGTAGGGAACGCGTAGGAAATGCCACAGAGGTTCATAGCGCTGCTTGTCACTAGACAGCAGCAAAGCTGCTGGGGTATGCTCGTGTAAAAGTGTATGTTCTTCTTATTAGGGTTTTAAAATAGCATGGTTTGGGGCATGTGTCCCCTCGTACGAACCCGGTTAGTGCCGGAACGGGCTGCAGGGTTAGGTTAAAGGTTGGACTCGATGATCTTAAAGGTCTTTTCCAACCAAAGTGATTCTATGATTCTATGATCTGGTGGCCCTTGCTTGCTTAGAGAGAGCCTGAGCCTGCGGTTTGCTTTTCTCCTCTGGAGGCTGTGGAATAGCCTGGAAGGGCTGAAGGCTGCTCCTGGTGCTGGCTGAGTCCTCCAAGCTCTTCCCCTTTGCCTCTTTCTATGGGGTTGGGGTTTTTTTGCAGACAGTACCTGTGCTATGCAAAAGAAAAAAGAAAACAAAAACCAAACAAAAAAACCCCCCTAATTTCTGTCTTGCAGCAACTTGTAATGTTCTGGGGTTTTTACCTTCTTAGCTGGGACCTTTCCATCAGCACGTTGCTGTCAACAGTAAAGGTTGATGATTGGATCAAGACATTGAACCCTAAAATGTAAAAAATATGATGCTTTTCTCAAAATGCTGAAACGCTGTGTTATGACCAATGTTTCTGGTTGGGAAAAATATCCATAATCCAAACTAAATGTGTTAGTAGGGAGAGGGGAAAAACATCCCTACAGAAGGCCTCCAGAGGAGACGGCGTGTTTTCTTGGGAAAACGCTTCCTTCAGAACGCTCCTGCTCAGTCTGTTCAAGCTTGGAAGCATTAAGTGCAGCTGAGAAATACAGCACTGAATTGCAATTCTCTCGACTTCCTTGAAAAAAAAATAATTTCAGTACGAATTACTGCTGGGGACGCTGCGTGCGAATCCCCAGGCTGGCAGCCGCCCCGCGGAACGGCCCGGGGCGCAGGCGGGCTAGGTCATGGTCACCAGCCCTCGGAGCGGGTTTGTAGCGAGGCCTAATCCAT
>NW_009259528.1:1107281-1114370 GCF_000687185.1 Egretta garzetta
GGCGGTGGCGGCGCGCGCGGGGGGGGGGGGGGGGGGGTTGCCTAACTCCTGTATCATTTTAGGCAGCGTGTGTGCATTTAAACGTACGTCCTGGAGTGTCAGTGCATTTAATGGCATTAAAAAACCAAAGCCTGCTCATGACGCCTCCCGGGATGGCTGCTTTAATTTATAGACAAACCTACTACAGCGTAACGTCATGTGGCTCCTCTTCGAGTCTCCTCTTCCTTTTATACCCGGGACAGATTTGGTGGTGTGTGTCAGGCCTGTAACTCCGTGTAAAATACCTCTCAGTTATAAATGTTTCATGCATGGAAAGCGGAGGGGTTTTCTCTGCAAGGATGCGTAGTAACTCGGTATTGGGCTGCCACACCTCGTCCTTTTGGGATCATTATAAGGCTCCATCGTAATATGAAATAGTTAATTATCAAGCCTCATGATTTAAAAATGGTAATATGTTCCTTATAGAAGCGTATTAAAATAATTCCACCTCTAAAACTACAGAATAATGTATTTTCCTGGCTTTCATTTTGCATTCTGAGTAATGTAAGTACAAAGGGTAGGCCCTTTAAATCACCTACTGATTTTAACATAACCATGACTTAGCCATAACACAGTAAATTAGGCCCCCATCCTTGGAAGAAGCAGCTGGTGCAAGTTTGCCTATTTCTAATAACCTGTCATTTTCTTAATCATGTTTTCATATTCGGTGTTGCAAACAGCACGTAAGGATTTTGATTCGATTTATGTCATCCAGGTTATTCGGCCAGGGAAAGGATTCTTCACCGTTGTAGACTTGCTATTTTTAAGATCGCTTTCCTGTATCGTGTCGTCCTTCAACGACCCCATTCCCTCTCTGAGCTCTCCTGCCCGTCAGGAGCCCAGCCCGGACGTTCCCCAGCATCGGCCATGGGCTGCGGGTTATCTCCTGCCCCAGCGACCCCAGAATCCCGATGACTTTGGGTTTGCTCGTAGTCGCGCAGTAGGTTATGAGTTAGGAAGGGGAATATTGTGTGGCAACACTAAAACGAGACAAATTAGCACTTAAAGAAAGTTGGATGGGCTCTACGGTGCTGCAACACCACGAAGCCACCAGTGTCCCTTCTAACCTGCAGACTTTCCCCCCCCCGAGCGCCGCGTATCCCCCCCATGTCGCTTGGGGGGCCTGTAGGCTCGCAGGAGCACAGCGACCCTTCGAGGTGTGATCCATCCTATGCTGGAACTCCTTTGCCATCTGTCCCCTGCGGAGCTGCCCGGGACGTGCGGCTGGCTGGGCTGGATGGAGTCCCAGCCCCACGGAGGGGGCCGAATCCTGCTCAGAGGCATCCACTGCATTTCCTTGGGGACTGAAAAAGCAAAAGCCCCTGAGTGGCTGCATGGAGTAAGCGTGACCAGTGGGAAGCCTAGGGCTGGGCAGCTGTCCTCCAGATTTTATGTTACGGCCATCCAACCATTAAGGAACATTGTTAACTGCCACGGACACACTTAAAATCAAGGGTAAAATATTTATAGGAGTGGAGCTGGCTATTTGTCTGTATGAACACCCATTTAATTCTGTTTTGTTAGGAACTCTGCAGTATTAAAAGACGATTTTAAGATCACCCTTTTCAAGGAATATTTAAATTGGCAAGAAGACATGAAAAGAGCGATGTCCACTTTTATGGCATTCAGTTTAAGAATCTGTTTGAGCCCAGAGTGACCAATTTTGGGGTTTTTTTTTGGTTTGCTTACTTTTGTCTGAGGAACGTGCTTGGGGAGGAGCTAAAGTCTCTGTGGCAGAGCTATAACATCATTTGTACCCAAAAGACTCCACAGTTGCGTTTCCGAAGTCTGGAGCGAAGAACCCAAGGCCCTTCAGCAAAGCTGCAGCTTGTCCCCGGGGTGGCGGAGGGCCTTCAGGAGCACTTCTGCAAGGGCTTGAACTTCTCGCGACCCAGGGCCCTTGCTTCCAGTGCCGTCCCTTTCCCTGCCAAGGAGATGGAGCAAGGTCTGGGGCTGGGTGCCTGCTCTCTCGCTGGACGCCAGGGCAGAAGCAATGGCTTAAACCCCCCACCTTAATGTTAGGCGAAGATGTTGATGCCATGAGAAATCCTCTTTTCTTTGTTGCTTTTTTTGGAGAAAGCGGTGGCTCCTTTTCCTGCAGCACGTCAGGCACCAGCAGTTTTACATCCTGGAGACGTTTTCTGTTGAAGAGCAAACCCGTGCCGTTTGCTATGGGGGGGACGCAGGGAAGCTGCTGAAGATGCTGTGGAAAACCCAGGGTGTGGTTATGTAGGCGTTGTGTCCTGCGGTGGAAAAAAGCCCCATTCAGACCACACGGACCACGCTGGCCAATAAACCTGAGACAGAAATCATGTCCTCCTAGGCATTTAACGATGTCTGACTGGGCTAATTGCCTTCGGAGCTCACGCTGCCTCACCCTGAAACACAGACTGGCGTTGCCATCTGCAAAGCGTTGCTCAGCGAGTAACATCAGCCTGGTGGCAACGCAGGGAGAAGCCTCATTTATTTTTTTCCCCATCCACCTTTTTTAGCTGGCTTTTAGCTTTTTTCATGGCCTGGGTATAGGGTGGGAAGCTTTTCACTTTGGGTGGGTCTAACCATCGGGGACAGTAAACAAGCGCTGGCTGCACTAGCAGTGGGAAATGGGCTTTTGCATCCTCGAAACTGGTGGTGACAAACTAATTCCTAATCCAGGCGTGAGCACAGCACGAGAGTCGTTACTTGGGCTGGCAACTTGGTAGTCTCTCCAGAGAGGGGAGGTGGGGTGCCCACCCTTCGTGCAAACGGCTTTGTTGTCGGAGCAGGTCCGCATCGGGGTTGGGTGATGGGGCAGAACCTCCAGACCAGGTCTCCTAAGGTTTGCTTTTCTCCTCCTGACCTTCCCTCCGTAAGTCCCAGGAGTTCCGTAGACTCTATACTGTTCCTATACTGTATATAGTTCTATTTCTTGACAGTCATCACTCTACCAGACTCCTGCTTTGAATTTCATTAATATGAACATCAATTTCAAGTCTTAGATCTTTTCCCCGTTTCAAGCCTTGGCAGAGGGGCTGTTGATGCCGGCGATGGCAGATCAGGCTCTGATGGCTCCGTTTGCAGTTCCAGCCTCTGAAAGTGAAGTTGCATTGACGGCTCATGCAAACGATACAGTTAAGCTCTTAAGTACTTGGTGCGTTAAAGCAAATACGTGTTGTCCCGGCCTGTCCTTGTCCCCGTGGGGTGTCGCTGGGGTCCGAAAGGGAGCCGGAGCCAGCCTCGCCACTGGGATCTTGGAGAGCAACTGGGCTGCCTGGAAATATCACCCTGAGCATTTTAACATTTAAAAATAAATAGATTGTGTTATTGCTAAACAAAGTCAGGTCTTATTTTAGGCAAAGGCGCAATCTGAGCATAGCTTTTGAAAGACACCGCAGTGCTCCCGTTACAGCATGGGGACTTCGTGTGCAGAGCTCATGTTACCTTTATGTTCGGATCCCATAACAAATGTCTGAAAGCCAATTTTTAGAAATGGTTTTCCTGTTAGGAGAGTGTGTGATTTATGTGTAACATGGATGTGGATGTTCTTCTAAGGTGTCTGTGCACTTAACACAGAGGGTTCAGGCTGTTGCATGAGCTGCTATTTAGGAATGCTCCTTACAGGTGCTTAATGGCCAACTAACATTTTGTTGGGCTGAGCCACGTTATCCCTGACCCGCAGAAACTTCATCTGGGGCTTGAGCTTTCCCTTTGTAAGTGGAATGGAGCCAGGGAATGCACTACAGCTGTACCAATTGTGTGGGACGGCGTGTGGACCGGTCTGACCCCGTGTCTGGAACAGGAGCTGTGCTGGCAAGCTCCCCCCTACCCTTCGTAGCTGGGATGCTGCAGACGGAGCCCGGAGGTTTATCGCTGGGGCGCTCCGCAGCGCGCCGGGCGACAATGGGGTTTCTTCCCAAGGAGACACTTTTGATGGATATGGGAGCCTTGCAGCTCTCTTTGGTGCCTCTGGCTGCCCAATGCGCCAGGGTGAAAGAGGAGCCCAGCCTCCATGCATGGATCAACTCCTTGTTTCTGGGTCTTTACCTGATAGACTGGACCGCGCTGCCTTTTCCACAGCTGAGTTCCCTGCTTTGGTAAAGCCTCGCCATCGCACCAGCGTCACTGGTAGGCGTCTGGCGGGGTGAGGGCCCATCCAGCCCCTCCCGCAGTCACCGGGACCTCTCCGTTCCTTCCTGTGGCCCCATCTTTCTGTGCCCAGCCCTGCAGCAGTTGATCTTCTGCAGGCTTAAGGCTCCAAACCTCCTCTCTCTTTTTGTCCTTCTCTAAACACAAGGTCCAAATCCATTGGCTCTTGTGCTGCCAAACTATGCTGGCAGGAATCCCCTGCAGGAGCAGGGACACCGCTAACTAGATCAGGCTGCTCAGAGCCCCATCCAACCTGGCCTTGAATGCTTCCAGGGATGGGGCCTCCACTACCTCTCCGGGCAACCTGTTCCAGTGTTTCACCACCCTCATAGTAAAGAATTTCTTCCTTATATCTAGTCTAAACCTACCCTGGTTTAGTTTAAAACCATTACCCCTTGTCCTGTCACAGCTGGCCCTACTAGAAAGATTTTCCCCATCTTTCCTATAGGCCCCCTTTAGGTATTGAAAGGCCGTAATCAGGTCTCCCCGCAGCCTTCTCTTCTCCAGGCTGAACAAGCCCAACTCCCTCAGCCTGTCCTCATTATTGTCTTCTCCATTCTGCCATCTCTCTGACCAAACAACAGTCGCACGTCTGTCTTTTCATTCCCTGACCGCCATTCGTCAAGCTTGCGTCTCCCTCCTCCACCCAACAGCTTGCTGCTTTTCTCTTTTTGAAGAGGAAAGGGACAGGGTGCAGATCTCCCGACTTGCTGTCCCATGTCCCACCGCAACGCTGTCCTCCTCCTTTGCTGCTGTGCGTGCAGAATATTCTCACCCAGTCTCTTCTAACCCATCTCCACATCCCCTGTTAACATCTGTCTTGTCTATAATCTGTGTCTTCCTTTACCCTTTTGCTTCATTTCTTGCTCTCTCTTAGATCGTACCCTTCACCAGATGAACATGTTTTAATCTCAGTTGCAGAGATATGCCAGCTTCTCACCACTGATACTATTTATTGTGTTGAAAGCTGTTGGGATTTCTTGTCTGCCAGTATTATCAGCATCACCGACTCATGATTTAAGCTGGGACAGACTTGCAGAGGGCATCTGATAGAACTGTGTGCTCAAAACAAGTCAAATGAGAGCAGGTCACTGAGGGCCATGTCCAAATGCATGTCCATGCATGGATTGTGTTATTTTTTTGTTTTTTCTTTCTTCAGCTTCTGGTCTGTCAACTCAACTGTTGGTCTTTTGGTGAAGCCACTCTTAAGCATTTATGAAAAACCCAGGATCAGGAATCCATTGCTGTCCTTTCGGAGCTGCAGACTATGGCCGCCTCTTGACACCCTCCGCTTTCTTCTTACTGTACGCAGAGGAGAAGCCGTGTCTGTCCTTCAGCCTCTGTGCAGGGATTCGCAGGGGTTGTTCCCTCCTTTGTGTCTTTTTCCTCTCTTTGCAGTAATTTCAGCTCATTATCTCTGTCCTGATGTCTCCCAGCTCGTTTCTGGACTTTTCTCCCTCCAAACAGGAATCTCAGCCATTTCTTTGATGCCTCCTAGAGACGACTGGCTGTCAGTGTGCTTACAATAAATTATGCAGACTTCCCACTGGTTCCTTCCTTCAGGCACAGCAGTGCCATCCCATCTCTCCTTCATGTCTCCAAGGCACATGTCATCTTTAGGCTTTGCTCTGAAACCCCACCTCCATGCTAGGTTGAATCTGGCAAGTTCTCTATATAGGAAGTCTCCAAGATGCTTTCATATAGCAAAACCCTCCAGAGGTTTCATGGTCTTTTGTTGCACCAAAGACATTGCAAGGCTGCTCCTGCAATTACTGTTATCCTAAACGATTGCTTTGACCAGGACCCTTACAGTTGGGTCCTGACTCCTCTGCTTTCTTGCCTCAAACACCAACTCTTCATCTCTGCTTTCATGACTTACCCCCATCCAACCTTTTCCCATAGTCACTAGTGATCTTGGCGTCTCGTGCTCATTTATTACACTTGTCTAAAAAGTGTCCTTCTGCTTCTTCCTGATGCCCTCCAACCCGAGAGAAGTTCCCTGTAAAGACCCACAAAGGTTGCTGGGCTTCAGTCCACCTTCGAGCTCATCTTTGCTGCCAGTGCCTGTGAAGTTATTTCCAGGAATAGGGTCCCAGCACGGTGGTAAGGCCAGCCCTTGCCATTCTGAGCTGTTGTGTCCAGCTTGCTTCTGTCTATTTTCTTCTGTTCCTCACCAGCCACCCACTCTCTCTTGGCCTTGAACTGGCGTTAGATTTTGGCACCAACATAATAAATCGTTCCTCCTGTGGTTAGGAAATAATACAGGTCTTCACCACCCAACCCTCTAGAAAATGGCAATTTGCTGACAATAAACATATCTCCTGTATTTATTTCAGCATCTGCAGAGGTTTGTTACCGAGCTCTCTGCAGATTTCTGCTGTTGGAAGTCCAGAGTGCTTGTGGCCAGTCTGCGGATGGAAGTGATGCTCTCGGGAGTTACGGCAGCAGTGCGACACAAATCATCCCAAGTCCAAGCGTACGAGAGGGGAAACGTTGAGCTGCATGTGTTGGCTTGAACACAGCCATTTTCAGCGGTTTAATTGTGTTTATATTCAATGGAAAGGGAAAAAGCTTGTTTATAAGTACTAAGGCTGTGGCCAGCCTTCATCTCAATTTAGTCTTAGGTTTGTTCAAGCTGAAACAAGTGTTAGAGGTTTATATGGCAGAACTTCCCTAACGAAGCAATTTCACTCTGCCTGCTAAAGGGGCTGGTGGAGATTTCAATTCATGTAGTTCTTATATTACTATCAAATCCATTTTTGTTCCTCCAGCCTCTGGACTTTGTAGAACCAAGTTCTTGATTCCCGAAGTCTACAGCTATAAAACACACGTCTTTAAGGCACTTGCTAAATTCCATTATTTCCTCAATCATGTTATAATTAAATGAAAAAATGTTTTCAATTATAGAACTGAGAAGCAGCAGGA
>NW_009259528.1:1114486-1123819 GCF_000687185.1 Egretta garzetta
CAGGAATGTTTTAGAATAGTTTTTGCCACGATCTTATAAAGATGATAATGGCTGTTACAGCAGGTTAATCATCATTTGTCCTAGGTGCTATTTTATTTTCCCATTCCGTAGGGTAGTTTTAGATCTAAGATGTTTGGGAGCTTTACAAAGAAGTTGTCTTACACCGTGCAGTAATGGGAGGCTTGTGCTTTTGTTTTCTGTCCAACAGAGAGCACAAGCTAGGGGAAAGGAAATAAACTCGGCAAGAGGGGCTCAGCGTTAAGTGAGGAGAGAGGGATGATGGTTTTGTTGGCTTGACTTTGCTGTTTCGTGACCAAATCCACTTTATATTTTCCTAGTGTTTAATTTTTTTTTAATATTGCCAGTGCTGATGTCACGAAGGAGAATTTTTATTTAAATTTCTTCTGAATTAAGCCATCTGTTCTCTTGGGTAACGTCAGCGTTGAGGTGACCAGCCCAAGTCAACTCTGGGTAAAGCATCAGTAACATCAGCAAGAGCCCAGCGATAATCTAGCTAAAAACCTACAGAAGGCATTACTGTGAGGGCACCCTTACTTTTAATTCTCGTATGTCTTGTGCAATGCCTGAGTGACTTCTGCACCACGCTGTGGTAGAGATGGTGACATGAAGTATGGAGTGAGATTCGTTTGGTCCTGGACTGTAACCTTCAAAATTAATTTTCATCTTCTACACTTGAGTAGGTGGGGTCACATTTAACACAGCAGGGGAACAAATTGAAATTAAGGCAGGAAGAGGGAAACGTGTGTAAAATTCCTCGCCAAGGAATTGCTTTTATAGAGTGAAAACATCCAGCTCCTCTGTGCCAAGCTGGTGTGCAACTCCAGGCTGGAGCCAGCTCCTCCATATGCTTGACTGCAGGAGCGGTCAGGAGCATCTTCTCCTCTCAGCACTGAAAGGATGGGAATTAAGCAAGGTAAAATGCAATGGAAATATTTGGAAGTTAAACGGAGCGGAGTGGGTGCGTCAGTCCATAAGTAGCCTGGAAAGACGATGCAGAAAATGGGCACAGGCTTTTATGCAAAGCGGTAGAGTAAATCTTCCTTCCGTCAAATAACCGGGAGGTAATGCGTGTTACCCACGGCGTCTGCTGGCGAAGGCTTTCCTGGGGTTCTAATAGCTTGACCTTGACATTTTGAAATTTCCGCTGGTAATGGCAGAAACTTTGCAAAGAGAGATGGGATGAATTTTAAACTTGATAGTATTCTGTTCTGAAGCCAGTTATTTCCCACATCTTACATTACCATAGGTTAATGTAGTGCTTTTAAAGTGAAGATGACTCTAGTTGCGATTTTCTCTCCTATCTTGCATCTGAAATCCTCCTTTCAAATTCTCTGAGTGCTCTCTTGAAGCTTTCTCTGAATATATCTGCCTTAAGGAAAACTGAGAGGCGGCATAACAAGGCATTTGGTTCTTGTTATTCAGGTGACCTGGAGCTTGTACCATGGTTTTTAACAGTTCTTAGTGCCAGAGTGAAAGTGTTTTTGAGTCCAGAAGGTCACCCTTGTATCACACAATTCTTAAAAATTAGCTGAGTTTACTGGAGAGAGGGGGGAATCACGCAAAGGAGAGAGACAAAAATCAGATGAATGTTGGCTGAGAGGGAGCCGTGAAGGTCTCCGCTCTGACCTCCTGCTTGAAGCGGGGCTGTCATAAACGCTGGAGCAAATTCATCATTGCCTTGTCCAGCCTAACCTTGAAAATCTCCACGGATGGAACGTCGGTCGCCAGCTGAGCTATTGCACTGCTGTGAGTTTTTCTTAACTTTTCCATCATGTCCAGCCTGAACTTCCTAAAAGACAACTTGTGGCTGCTGCTTTAAAAAAAAGCCCAGGGAAAAAATACCAACAGGAGTGATGTAGACCAAACAGTCTGGCATTTACCAGGGATTATTGCAGCTATTTGCTTCGAAAAGCTATTGAGCCCAGTTTTTTGTTGTAATGAAAATGGGAATATGTCTAATCTGCGTGGATTGGGGGCCGGGGGGGGTCCACAACAGCAAAGGAGTTAATCCATATGCATCCCAGTATATTTTTTAATCTTGCATCACGTGTCCTTCCTGGACAGGTTCCTGGAGACTCGGAGAAAGGCTTAAATAATTCTGCACTTTTGGAGAGATCCCTTTACCTAGGAGACATGAAGATCTTTTGAACCCTGGGGAAGTCTGAGCCTTTTGTGCTGTTGGCTTATTGCCCTGATGCTACAAAGAATTTAGGAAAGATTTTGATTTTAAACGAACCCCAGCGTGTGTCCTTGAGCAAAGGCTGATGTGTTACGGGGAAAGATACTGCCTCTCTAAGCAGGGCATCTCAGAGGAATGCAAGCTCGTTTAGAAAATGTTTTATCATTTTAAAACTGTTCACGACAGGCTGGTAATAAAGTATTGTAGTTAACCTTAGAGGCCTTTTTTTTTCCTCTTATGGCTGTAGAAGATATTTTTCTCATGTGGAGATTCTGGATTAAGGACAGTGAGAGAGTGGAAGGGAAGTATTTTAATTGCCAGGAGCTTTGATTTAGTAATGAGACGCTGCCACTGCAACACCGTGTTCCTCCCGGCGCTCAGGAGCAGCGTTGGACCTCTTCACGATTTGTGCATCTTCCTTTCCCATCCAGGCTCAAGATGGTATCAGTGTCCAAGGCTTGAGGAGAGATGAGTCAGCCACAGGAAAAGGGACGGCGTTTCAGACCCCTCAGCCCAGCAATTTCCACAGATTTTAGTGCTGATGCTCCCCAACTGCTGCAGAAGTCCTGTTTACCTGTGATTTTGGTGATAGTTTCGTTGGCAGCATTTGCATAGTCCGATGGCTACGGTGTCTCCAAGTATTTGCACTTCATTGCCATACGTTCCCATATTAGTTCATCTCCCTTGCTTTTCTAACCGAGGAGAATATTTGAATATATATAATTAAGTTCCCTCTCATTTCTAAAAATGCAAGGGGAAAGTGGTCATGTTTATGTGAAAAATGGTGCTTGTGCAAACAAAAAGCAAGCTGCCATGTTCGGGGAATTAGTCGGCATATGTGCCAGTAGCCATATGGGAATCCAGCCGGCTGGATTCGTGTCCTCAAGAGCCCTGTGCCAACAGAGCGGGACTTGCCCGTCCCCAGACTCATTTAGGATGTTCAAAGTCAGCCGGGTTATCTCTGTGCAGCGCTGCTCCACCCACGCATAGGCAAACCTTTACATTTCAGATTTAGCTAGGATTAAAAACCCATACTTTTCTCAGAGGTTGTGTTTCATGAACAGCAGATCTAACATAATAATGCGAGACGTTAAAACTGTACCAAAGGATGGTGTTTCTTCATCTCGGTAGGCAAAGCTTAGTGGATAATGGTGTACATGAGCCAATCCACAATACTGGATTTCATCATGGCTATCGGCACGTGTTTTCTCTCTTCCCTTTATTGTGAGCATGTCATGAGATTTATGAGATCGTGAGAATAATAACGGTTTCTTGTGTCACCAGAGAGGAGCAGGAGCATGGTCTCATCCAATATTCCCGCTGCAAAATGAGCAGCCCGTTTGATAGGAAGCACGTTGTTGATGTGCACGTCGTGGCAGGTTTGATGGTAGGCTTTGAACGAGGCTTTGCTAGCACTCATTTGCCAGTAGCATTGCAGGCTTTTGCTAATTACTGCCCTGCCTCTTTGCAATGTTCCCTCCCCCCCCCAATGTAATCTGTGGTGGTTTATGGCTTTTCTATGGCACCATCTGCAGTGAGCCAGGACCTGCTGGGGAAGGATACACTCCAAGAGACGGGGTGTAATTAAGGCATGCTGTCATTAGTTTACTCCTCTACAATCCGGCAATAACTCATCGCTGGCAGGTCGTCTCATCTGTTTTCAGTCCCCTGGCTGTTTCTAGCCCTAAGCGTCTCTTGCAGGAGCTGTAGGGACTAGCGAGAGGCAGGTCTCGGGCACGGGTCCCTCGGCTTCTCAAATAACCAGAGGGCACAAGTGGGCTTCACTGAGGACGTGTACATGGTGTATATACTTAGCGAAGGCTGAAGGACCTCAGTTTTCCCCATGCCCTTCCTTGCCCAAGGAAATGCTGCTTATCCAATCCAGTTGTCCTTTCCCACCTTCCTGGTTTCCTTCTGTTCTCCATCCACTGGTAGGTTGTCAGCCTTCATGCCAGCTTTGTCCAGTTTTGAAAGGAAAAAAATAAGGTGTAAGTGGGTTCCTATGCTCATCCCTAGAACAAAACACACAAGCGCATTGGAAACGAGCTTTCCGTGCTTTTGCAGACCATGAAGCAATGTGTTTTCTTCCCCAGGTCCAGAAGAGCGTACGCTCAAGAGATGGTCGCTGATGCCTTCAGTTTTGAGCTGTAGAGGCATCGTGTCACTTGCCCGTAGGTTACTGTCGGTTCCAGTCATCTTTCAGTAACACAAGACTGGAGAAGCAGCTTTTGCATTGATTTTCCAATTTTCAGTTGAAAAATTAAATGCTATTTTGCGCACGTCTTTTGCGTGTCGTGGTCAGAGCAAGAGAGGTGCAAGAGCTTGGTGTCTCCCCTGCTTCAGCGGGCCCTGCCTGTGTAAGCAGTAGGTCTCTTCTGGTGGCAGTTTGGCCTGAATGAGCTGTAAAGAATCAGATGTGTAACAAACTCCCGTGATTTTATCTGAATAAAACATGATCCTAGTCTTCCTTGATTTAAATAAGCTTAAACAAGGAAAAACTAAACAGAAGCCCCAAGTTCTTAACCTGTTTAGTTCTGCACAAGTTACTTGGAAGAGCTTCTGTTTTCACTAGCTAGGCTTGGAGCTCAGATTTTATCCGTGCTATTTAACAGGGTGAAATCCTGCTCGTTAATACGGTCCGAAAATTAATTGGTTTGGACTTTGTTTCCTCCAAACTATTTGATTTTTACCAAGGTTAAATATCAGTATATCCCAAAGTGAAGTCATTATTTGAGAGAGTTTGAGCTTTTTTCTATTCCCCGTTTGCATTTATCTCTAGTGACTTACTAAGTAATAAGCCCAAGTGCAGCCGTCGAGCCCTTCGTGCAGAAAATGGGTCAGCGACCGTTTCATGTGGCTCCATGTGCCAAAGTCTGTTGCTGCTGCTCTGCAAATGACTTTTCTGCAAATAATCTTTGCAAAATTGCGTGGTTTGATCCTTTTTCTTTTCAAAGTACTTTCCTAAGAGCCTATTAGTGTTAGAATTAGGGGGGAAAAGGTAAAAAGAGTTAGAAAAGCAGCAGTAATACACGTGTGTAGGTACATAAACGCGGGTGTCGTAGTGCACGTGAAGCGGTTTATACTGCTCAGAACTTCCTGAACCATGACGCCTGCGCTCTCCAGCTGCCACGCTATTGATTTGGGGGAAATCTCTATCAAACCAAGGGTTTCCTCCTCACCCGCGCAAGCCTCCTGGCCTGTCGGCTTTGGCGAGCTTCAGGTTGCCTGGTCAAGGCTGGTAGACATCTCCCTTGGGCAGAGTGGGTCTGCAAGGCTCTCGTTCCTAGAACCCAAGATGTAATTGAATTGTCCTTGAATGTGATAATTCACATTTAATAGATCTTAAAGACACTCTTGTCACCCCCTGGCTGATTAAAATAGTAATGTACGGTGTGTGGTAGGATACGAGTGCACATTTTTTAAATGAAAAAATTGGTCATTTCATACCTCCGGGTAGTTTCATACAGGGAATATGATTAATTACTTGCTGGTGAGACACTACATCAGTACAATAATTCAGAATAAATTACAAGAACAATTGGTTTAAATCATTAATAGATCTGGCAAGCAAGCAAGTATTACCGCTGTAGTAGCAGCGTTACATCACTCAGATTCCTCTTTAGTCTTTCATTTCATCCCTACTAAACTCAAGCCACATTTTACCTACAAAAATATCGGCATTAATTCCTATAGGCAGCTGTGTTTGTCCTCCTGGCCTTCTGAGAACAGCGTACTGAATTCTATAAATATTATTGAGGGATTTCTGTGAGGGGCACTGGCAGTGCTCCTGAGGGAGTGGGTCTGCCAGGGTTTCACCACCCTCACTGCAAAGAATTTCTTCCTTAGATCCAGCCTAAACCTCCCTTGCTTCAGTTTCAAGCCATCCCCCCTTGTCCTGTCCCAGCTGGCCCTACTAAAAAGCTTGTCCCCCCCTTTCCTCTGGGCCCCCTTGAAGCCCTGACCGGCCGCACTCAGCTCTGCCCGCAGCCTTCTCTTCTCCAGGCTGAACACCCCCAACTCTCCCAGCCTGGCCTCAGAGCAGAGGGGCTCCAGCCCTCGGAGCATTTTAGTAGCCCTCCTCTGGCCCTCCTCTGGGCCCCCTTGAAGCCCGGCCCGGCCGCACGCAGCTCTGCCCGCAGCCTTCTCTTCTCCAGGCTGAACACCCCCAACTCTCCCAGCCTGGCCTCAGAGCAGAGGGGCTCCAGCCCTCAGAGCATTTTAGTAGAGATGGGCACAGCTACATGTTTTAAGCCAGATAAGGATAATAGGAGAGGAGATCTCCATCTCTTTTTCTTCTTCGCCCTTAGAGGACTGCAGCCAGAAGGCTTTCAGCTGAATACATGGCCACCTGCAGCCTGTGTCCTGAGGGCCTCCTCGCGGCCGCTGTGTTGTATTGGGTTTCTCCTCCCAGGCAGATGGGTTCACAGAATCATAGAATGGTTTGGGTTGGAAGGGACCCCTAGAGGTCCCCAAGGGACAGCTCAAAGTCGAGTTTCTCCGCCTCGCAAAAAAGCAGAGCAGAGCCCGGACCATGTAACAGCCCCCAGGCACCTGACTCGCCAGCCTTCACACCCCGACGCCACCAGAATCCCCCTGGTCCCCCGAAGCAGTAAGAAAAGCTGCTGAAAATTAATAAAGAGAGGTTGAGGTGTTGTTTTTTTTTTTTTTTTACAAAATATCTCATCCTGGCTGCAGGTGCTGATGCTTTAGTAAATGATGTTTTGCCCTTTCAAGTGTTAACACCTGGGTGATAGCCGGGGTGGGGATGGGTCTTCTGATGGGTGCGGGGGCAGAATTCCCGAGTCGGCTGCCAGCCTCCCCCCAGTCCCCGCTCTGGGGAGCGTTAGGGTTTGGCCCATCTCAGTCACCAGCAGCCGGGAGGGCAACGGGCCAGAGGAGGCTTCGTTCACCTGGGCTTTGGTAGTTGTGAAGCTTGGTAAGTGCTGTTTATCAGGAAATGATGTGGAATTATTATCTTTATATACATATAAAATACCAGCAAATCGTGCTGTGTGGTGCATCTTTAGCAAGGTACTGCTAATATTTAGCTTTCTTATGCATTTAGTGAACACTTGGCTGTAATGTGTGTCATAAAATGATGCTGAGGGAGTCAGCTCAAGTCTCTGAATGAGATAGCAGGGGTACGGGGATGACAGTTTGTTAAAATTCCCATTGTTTTGTTCAGTTGATTTTTTTTCCAGAAAACAGGAGATGTTCTGATTTGTATTTTAGAACTGGCAGGGGAAGCGAAACCCCATTTTCTCCCAGTTGCTTAGTTAGTCTTTTTCTATGAGGCCTAAGAATTCTTATCAGCTGCTTTTCTTCATCCCTGCCTTTGTGTCCCTGCCGTGGGGTGAGTGAAACAGGGCTCAGCCCCTCGTGCTGCTTTTAGAGGTCGGCCCAGGGACTCAAAATAGCCCCAGCCCCCAGTTTGAATGCATGGTCAAATGAAACACGTGCAAAGAGTGGTGAATAAAAGCCATGAAACGATATTTTACGTTTAACTTACTCATTGTAGGCACAAAACAATGTAATGTTGTTTCATGGATCTTTCTCAAAAAAAACCAAAACAAAACGTATTTTTCAAAAAAAAGTCTTTGAATGGACGAGTTTGTTGTTGACCTAGGGATGCCTTGAGTTTGCCTACATAAGGCTAACGGGAATCCTGCCTTGAAATATGTCTGTGGTATTTTAATACTCTGGGAAGACAGTCACTGTTATCTAAAGCTCCGGTACCTCGTGAATGCACCAGAATTTCACATCTTGAGGAAATTAATTGCGTAGAAGTTGCGTTCCCGTGGAGGCACTGATGTCCTGAGAACACCTCGTGGTACTGTTACTGCCGAGCAAGACAGATCCGTGTTGTGCAGACCAGTCCAGTAAGAAGAGCGCTTATGAAGTGTGAGTCTTGGTTTAGGGTGACTTTTGCAGAGTCCTTAAGGCTGCTCTGTTCAAAAGCTGTCCGTATAATCCAGCCCTGGGTAGGATTTCTGGCCCTGCTGCAGCTAAGATGAAGGGTGGAGGTAGATTAAAAAAGAAAATCCCCAATACCCCGTTCTCGATCATCGGTGCAGGGTTTGCGTTTTGTGGTTATGGAAGCTGGTGCAGGCCATAACGTAGTAAAGCAGAACAAAGTCAGCCGTGTCCTCGTCGGTTTGTGGAGCTTTGGGTGAGTTATGGGAAGCGATGCCCATAAATTACAAGTACCGCCCATTTAAAATCCTGCTGCGGTTTGCTGGCATTTGAGCTATGTAATGGTTGTAGGGTATAAAATGGGTGAGCGATATGAAAAGGTTTCTTTTCCTTGTTCTGTGGATGTGATTACGAAACCGGGGGCTTTTAAGCAACTTGATATGACAACAAACCATAAGCAAAGCCCCAGTGCTTTGTTTTAGGCAATGTAATTTTTCTTTTTAATGGAATTTTCTTTTTAATGGGATTTATGCCCAAATTCTAATCCTACCTAGAGTTTCTTCCTTTCCAACTCTGGGCAGATAAGGTTTTCTTTACATATATTGAGGTAAAATGCAGTTCAACATTAAATTGATTAAAAGTGGTTGGAAGCCAACCTGCTTCAATGTTCTTGAGCGTTTTATTTAAGCTTTGACTTGCATCTCTTCTGCAGCCAGACCTTTTTCTTTTTTTTTTTTTTAAACCTTTTAATCCCTTACCAAGTTTCAGTAGGCGATTGCCCACTTCGACACCCGGAGTGGTTTAGTGCAGAGCCAGCGAAGCGCTTCACCCGCCCCAGGGGCAGCGGGGACGCCTCGTGGCTGCGTCCAGGGGACAAGTCACTCAGCTCTCAAAGCGTTAGCAGTCATGGTTTCATGTCGGGTCCATCTGTCATTTCAAATTCAGATTTGAACTAGAAATACAATACATGGCAGGGCGTATCTGCCTCACCAGAAGAGGTACAGTCTGAACTCGATTTATTTGGAGACTTTTAATGTGCCAGGGCTGTTGCGTGGGACTGCGGCGTACAGATGAAGCTGATGATGGTCTGATAAATCGTAGCCGGACTGGAGGGCTGCGGAGCTGGAGCAGAGCCCCCGTCCCACGTGTGGCACCTGGGTGAGGGAAGGGGGAGAGCACACCTGCGCCTGTGTCGCTCATGGGTGCCGGTCGTTCTGCTG